>NW_006778131.1:137310-164344 GCF_000442215.2 Lipotes vexillifer | reverse complement strand
CAAAAAAAAAAAAAAAAAAAAAAAAAAAAAGCCCTATTACAGCTATTTTTTATACTCTCACAAAATGGAAGAAATCAAAAAGATGCCAGAGGACAGAATTGCTAGAAGATTATGTTTCTATAATATTTGCTTTTAGTTATTAATGTTGAGAGAACAACTCAGTGATGATAAAGAAAATGTAGACTAAATCCCAGGAAATGAATTTTTTATTCAAGTGTGATCTAGATGTTAAATGATTAAATTGAGTGTCTTGGCAATTATTTCCAAGAATTCAACAAAAGATTCTGAATATATCACCCATGCATGCATGGGTGATACTTTGGTTTTCAGAAGGTTATTTCCAAGAGAAAATGGTATCCAAGTGCTGGGTAAAGCCAAGAAGGTCTCTATCTAGGTTTACATTGAGTTGAGTTACTTCCTGCATGAAATACTTCCCTGATTCTTCCCCCTTCCACACACACAACTCTTATAAACAAAAACAAAAACTGAACATTCCTTCTTTGTGGCCTCAAATTGGAACTGAGCAGGACCCTGTGGGGATCCTGGGTACTAAAGCCTTTCTGAGTCCCTCATTTCTTGATTACAGGAAATAGGCTTCATTCAGCCTCCATGACCTTCCCCGAGTTCCAACGGGGCAGGTTCAAACAGTTGCTAATCAGGGAAGGGAGGGAATGCAGAGATAAGGGAGGATCAGTCAAGAAACAGTAGTGTAGCTTTGGGGCAGGGTCCTGGTTCCCTCTCAAGGGATACACATGAGCTGTTTTTCAGAGACTGAAACCCCCACCAGGTGGGAGAAGTTAACTATATGCTACCCACAAGCACGTAGACCCCAGATGGGTTGGAACCAGAAGGTTGATGATGCTGACTCCCGATTACCTCCCCACCAACCAATCAGAATAATGTCCATGAGCTGATCACACTGCCTTTGAACCATTACTATAAAATTTCTCACTACCCCCTCTAGGTTGGTACATACAGTTTTGAGGGCATTAGCCTGCTGTGGCCCTGTTTGCTTGACAAAGAAATAAACCTATTCTTTTTTACTTTACCCAAAACTCTGTCTCCAAGATTTAATTCTGTGTTGGAGTACAGAGGCCAGATTTGGCATTGAAATCCATTATGTTAGAGTCTACCAGAAAATCTCAAGCTGTTTATGGTACTTCTTTATTTAAAAGTCTACATACTTGGACTAGAAACAACCAGGTCTTTGTGTCATTCGCCTTGTGTGGACATCATCTGGCACAGTACCTATAACAAATTATATACTCTATAAAGATTTGTTGACAGGAGTTGTGAGTAATAAAATGTTTACATGGATTTTTATATAATTCTTTTTTACTACAAAGAGTAGTGAGTCCTGAATTTAATCCTACTTGCATTATTCATTTCACGTTTTGAAATTTTTACTTTGAATAAGCCATTTCATCATCTCCAAAATAACATGTGAAAACTATATAAATCTTTGACTTCTCATCTCTCAAAATAAACCAATAGTAATTTAGTATGAGAGCTTTGATTTTACTTGTACTTTTTTGAGAAAATTTTAAAATTAAATTTGTTTCGAGTGTATGATTCAAAAAATACATATCAAATTATGCCTCTATGCTACAAGGATAAACACATTAAATAAAGTTGATATTTCTAAAAGAGTGCAGGTTTCCCCTTTAGCCATGGGCCTCCTGTGCACGTTTCAGATAATCCAATAAACATTTGCATTGATTAAATTCTGAATTCCAAATAAAAATATCTCTTCCTTTGTTCCATGTTAAAATTTGAACTGTAAATCATTTGCATTTAAATATCCTTCTAGATTTGGCCCTTTACCAGTCTCAATATCCATTTGGATGATCACCAAAAGATAAAAATCTCAGCAAAATGTTGCATGTGTTGCTTACAATCCTGCTTAATTACTTTGAATCTGTAATTAAAAATTCAAAACAAAAGTAAAAATCCAGAATCCATAGAAATACAAATCATAGCAAATGATATTTATGTCCAGTTTAGGATTTAGCATACATTTCACTCTGAATGACTAGTTGCTTTTCTTGAATGAGACACCTGCCTACATAACACACTGCATACAAGGACTGTAAGAGAATCCAGACTGTGAGCTTTGTGAAATTCACTGTCTGGGCCACTTCTTGCCCACTCACATATTTACTGGTCCACTTGTTCCAAATGAACTAAGTTTTCAATGAGATAGAAGGAAGCAGAACAAGATTACCTTTTCATCAGAACAAGTGTGATTAGACTGGCTAGTTTTTAAAAAGGTAGGCTAATTTAAAAGTTATTACACTTGCAGCTCCATTTACATAAACTAGTCTCTTTTTCTATGTCTACTTGGTACATCCTCCATTGTATCTGTTCAGATATGAACTTAACTCCCATTGTTCCTTTTCATATCCAATCAGAAATATATCTACAACCTATTGAGAATCAACAATATAACAAAATGGACATTAGGATAGCTAGGCTCCATAATTTTTTACTATAGGAGAGTGTTATTGAAACTTTAAAAACAATTTCTGTAGGAAGGACTTAATAAGCCTAAGAATAAATAACTAAGTTTATTGAACATTTAAATAAAGCAAGACAGAGTCATTTTCAAATATACTAAGCACTATAACTAACTGTTAAGCTAACCTGATTATTAACATTTCCTATCTAGGGACTTGTTATTAGGATTTTTTTTTCAGTCTGAGAATTTAAGTACATTATTTAATAAAAGCTAATAAGGCTCACTGAGCTTTTCTTACATGACTGGGTTTAAAGAATTCCTCTGCATGGGTTTGCTTCCCTTCCTCTTTCTGTTCTTTGCTCTTCCTCCCTTCCTTGGGCTGGTGTCCTGATTTATGGAGCTTACTTCTTTCTCCTTCTGGAATCAGCTTCCACATTCCAGCTGCACTACACTATTTCATTCTGTCTGTGATTTAAGTTAGGGCTGTATGGCTTGAAGCTTATTTAATAATCTCTCAGGAAACATTGACATTAAGGGGAAAAAAAATAGCTTTCTGAACTTTCCCCCAGGAATCAAAACACATTTGTTCTTTTCAGTGCTTTTATTAAAAAAATTAAAATTTAAAATTCAGTTTCATTTGCACTAGCCACATTTCAAGTGCTCAATAGCCACATGTAGCTAGTGGCTACCATATTAGACAGTGCAGATATAGAACATTTCGATCATTCCAGAAAGTTTTATTGGAAAACATTGTTTTAGATAATGTATATTTCTTTCTTTGCTCCTTTTACAATCGTTATAAATTACTTTTGTAATCAAAATAACAACGAAGTTATTTACACATTGGAGGATGCTTCCTTGCTCTCAAAATAGATTTAGACTGAAGGAAATCCATATCATGATTTACTTTATCTAAAAAATATGTATCATTAATGGCCTTCTATCCTGACATCATCTAACTGTTGTTTTAAATGAAGCACTTCTGTGAAATTTCTCATTCTAACCATCTAAAATACCAAATTGTTCAGTTATTCACCATGTTCTTTACTTCAGTCTCATTGAGAACACCTATTCAGCCAGAAGTGGTGAAAAAAAATTACTTATTTAGCAATTAATATTTGGCTGCATTCCCTTTATGTGTATGTGTACTGAGGAATGGTCTATGGGTAGGGAAAATGGTAGGAGAGTCATGTTTTTGGATATTTTAGGAGGTTTGTCAAACATCACATACAAATATGAGAGGCTACAATATTGGAAGCCCATGGGCCAGGCTGCAGATATCTATCCATCTGTCTATCCATCTGTCTGTCTATCTATCCCTATCTATATCTCCTTATTTATTTTGGTCTTCACAGATCTGGGCCACCTGGGGGTTGACGTTTTAAAAATTAATTTCCTTCATATAAAATCTGGAAGGATTTTAAGAATATGGATTTTGCTTCTCTTAAAATATCAGATCTCACAATACTGAATCTATATTTTTGCAGGACAGTTCAGTGGAGTCTGAGAAGCAGCCTCCTCCTTTAGAAGAAGCATGTGCTTTGTGCTTTCTGACACATGGTAGCCCCCAACCCTCCCTACTGGCTACTGCAGCCTAGGCTGCTGGTATATTGAGGTCATTCGCCCTAGCTAAAAGCATCTGAGTTTGAGTCTGCTCCCTATGTGAGGAGCAATCAGAACATATTCTAGTTAGATGTGAAATTGCCCAAGGAACTAAATGATTTGACACAACAGAAATCAGGCAGTAAAAATTGTGTCCTGTCTCAATTTGTATTAATCAATATTTCACCACCACTTCCACCACTTTCTATCAGTGTCTTGATCGGGTTTATTGGCATTTATCGGAGTGGTTCATTGCTGCTGTACTACAGAGTATGTGCACACTAAAAGATATCTGTTAGATCTTAATGTACAAAAAAGTGTTGAGTTAATTGTCAAAACTGTCCTTGATAATATGACCCACAATAAAGCAACTTTAATTTCCATGGATCAGTTTCTCATGCAATTGTGTACTTTATTGGAAAACATTAATCAAAGAAGTCATGCAATCTTAACAGGACTGCTGATTAGATGTCTGTGGAGCTATGTGACTCTTCTAAGACACATATGTGTCGACAAGAGAGTGAGACAAATATTTGTATGTGTTTGCTAAGATGCTTCTGAAAAACAGTTCTAAAAGGAGGCAAAGTTGTTTTGTGCAACCTATGTCAGTGAAATCTGCTGAGTCCTCCAAAGCAATTACAGCACTCATCTGTTTTCCTGTGTATTTGTTTTTGTGATTGTTGTTTTAAGCCACTCCTACTCTTCTAGAGTTACAGCTCCTTGGCACATAGTTCATTCTTCACTGGTGCAAATATATTAAGAAACATGGAACCTGTTGCAGAAAACACATGTGTGAACAAGGAGTATTTCTCCAAGGTAAAAAATGTACAAAAATATTTTAAGTGGAACTGTGTAGAACATCTTGGATATTTCCAGTTCTATGTATTTTTGTTTATTGGTAATTGAAAAGCCCAAGCTTCTTTGTTTTCTCAATAATTTCTCTTCTCCTGTGGGCCTAATTCTACACTAGCCAGAAGATCAACTTCAGATTAGGCTGAGTAAAAATGCCTTACATATGCAACACTATCAGGGTGTGGGCAAGCCCTCATAGACTGAAACTTCAATGCTCTTGGGAAGAGGACTTAACTAATATTTTGGAGAGTATTTTTTAATTAGCTTAATCTTTTTTATACTTCAGAGAAATTTCAAGTGAAGCAGTATGATCATTCTCATTTCAGAAATGAAGAGACTGATGCATACAAGGAAAGTAATGTGTGCTAAGCCCCAGCACAAGATATTTGAGGAAAGGCTTCGGTTTCCAGTTTCAGTCTTTTGTTTTCCTAGTTCTATGGGCTCTGCTTCCCCCTCTAAAAATGAACAAGGGGAAGAGAGATTGGCTGAAAACTGCAAGAAGGAATGGCTCTGAATTAAGAGTTTCTGGGAGGAGTACTGAGGAAACAGACCCCGCAGCTTTGTTGACTGACTCCGCAATCCTGTTTTGCTCTGATGCTTTAATTCAGCCTGGCGGGCTCCAGCCATTAGCAGAGGGCAACGCCAGGAAGAGACTGGTGAGAGCATTTCGGAGGCACGCGTGCATCGTGGCACGAGTAGCTTGGGTCATGACCAAAGAGCGAAGGACCCAAAAGTCAGCTAACTGGACAGATCAAGATTTAGATTTGTCTTGTTTTGTTTTGTTTTTGTGACCCTTTGTTTTCTCTTTCCTATTCTAGATTTTGCCCTGAGCAGCAGCGTACACCACCCGGGCTGCCGGCTTTTGAATCTGAATGCGCACTACCCAACTTGTAAACTGTCAACAGACACCAGTTCAGGAAATTGCAACCAATTGATCGTGAGCAAACAGGATCTGAACTCGCTTCTCCTTCTCGTTGGAGCGCAGCGACCGCCCAGTTAGAGTTGCAGCGGCGCCCTGCGCTCCAGCCCTGGCGGAGGGTTGGTCTTCCGCGCGCAGTCGTGCGGCGCTTTTCCGTGGTTCTGCGCGGGGTCCAGCGCCCCACCTCTGCTCCTATAAGCAAAAGGAGAGCGACTCCTGGTTGCAGTTCTGGGATTTTACCATCTCCGCCAAGTCGCTGGGCTTCTGCCTCCCAGATCCGCCTCGAGCCAGCTCGAGGTCTCCTCTCACCCTCAGCGCCCGCAGCTGGGACTGTCCGCCCCGCCTTCGCCCTAGCCCTCGCCCTGGCCTCTCCTCGGAGGATGTGGTGAGCCCGGCCCTAGTCCGGGGTCTGTCCTCGCCGGGCCGTCTCTCATAGAACTGAGGAGCGGGAGAATAAGGGAGGGGGTGGTGGAAGGTAGGAGTGGTGCGAACACCCAGGGTATCAAACTTGGGGGTGGCCAGTGGGGGTCAGGGGAGAAGAGAAACCGTTGCAGGCGGCTGTGGGGCCCCGGGAGGGGGCGCTGGGCAGGGTCCCGCTGCGCGTGTTCCAAGCCCTCCAGGGGGAGAGACCTGGACTCTGTTTCCAGCTCCATCGCACGGAGAATTTCCGTCCAGCCTTCTCCATTGCGGGACCCTTGTCCCCCACCCTCCTCCCCTGTTTCTTTTTCCTTGAGGGAGGGATTCGCCTCCCGCCTCCGGAGCCTCGGATCCCCACACGCTCCTCTGGCCGCGCAGTGCGGGGCGGGGCGGTGCCCTTGCGCTCTGCTGCGGAGGTGGGCTGCAGACCCCAGGGGCGCAAACCTCCTAGCGGCTCCGACTGTCAGACGCTGCGACAGCGGCTCCAGGCGGACGCTGCGCTCTCCTGCTCTCCCGCGCGCGCGGCTGCCCAGCACCGTCGGATCGGACGGACTGGGCCTGCCTTTGGGAACGGCCCAGTGCCCTCTCCGGGTCGGCGGGCTAGATAATCATCAAACTGACAGGTGGCACACGTCTGGCTTCCACGTCTCAGCAGAAGCGCGAGGGCCGGGTCAGTAAGTGTAAGTCCTAACTGATTCACCTTCTGATAATGAGAACACCCCAAAAGAAGCTTTCAGGTCCTTTGAAGAGGGATGGGGGAGGTCCTCATGAGTGTAGGGGCTTTTTTTCCCACATTTAAGCCGAAGATGGGCATTGTGGGTGAGACCATCCCTGTTTTCTACACTCACTGGAATATTCCTTACCCATTGAAGAGTCTTGACTATTTCCCTGACTCTTCTTAGAGAGAGGTAATTATCTTTCCAGAACAGCAGGTTGTTACTGTTCCTGCCTCTTTAAAAATCAAACACCTGTTTAGGGGGGAAGGTCATACTGCATTCTCCAAAGCTGTTCAAGAATGGACACATTCATGTAAGCGTTCGCTGGTTCTGCACCAGAAGGGCTCACTCCCTGGTAGGAGCATATGATGGACAAAAAGGAGGCAAAAGGAAAAGCTTTAAGGCTTTTGGAAATAGGGACACAACGTGTAAACTCAGTGACACGAAATACACAGTGCTGTTTTCAAAGGTCAGAGGCTCAAATAGACAGAAGAGGTACATTCCCAATCTCCTTGGTGAATATTTTCAACTTCCTGCTCATCAGGCAAACGGTCATGTCTTACATGCAACATTCTTGGATGTCCACACCCCCTCTCTCCAGGACTAATACATATAGGGCATATGGCATATTTTCTGGGATTCTTCCCTGAGAAAAATTCCTGGAAAGTTTTGTGATTGTAAAGGTATTAAGTTTTTACTAAGGCCAACCTGTGACAGTAAGAATACTGTTGCAAAAAAACCCCACAAATTTAAATATGGAGTCAAAGCATAAACTTGTTTCCCACTTAGATAATTTGAAGTTCTTTGACTCTCTGGGGGAAAAAAGTCCTGAAGCCATTTTCCTATCTACGAAGAAATAGTTCTATAGCTGAATCTCTAATGATTCACTCGTTCAAGAAAACTACCACTCACAGTTCTCCTTGAATGTCTTTAACATTGTGAATGCCTCATTTTTACCTTATTTCATGGAAAGGTTTTTCCCCTTTTCTATTCATCTTTGAATTGTTGTGCTTTTGAGTTTTTACTCTGGCGACTCCCTCTGTGTACTCTCTTATCCTCTTCCACTTTTCCAGAAGTGCAGTCATAAAATTATACATTCTCTGGGTAACACTCTGACCTGGTTGAAGGCCAGTCGTGTGCTTGAGAACAGCTATTAGAATCCACATGCTAATAACCTGTAGATCAATAATCATTCCTGTAGAGAAGCTTTAAAGAAGTGAATAAAGAAAATGAGACTGAAAAGAAAAAGCAAAATAAGTTAATAAATCAAATATGCTCCTAATAACCATCAATCTTGGGCTTGCTCCCAATTTAGTTTGCTGCAAACCTCAAACTCAGACCTTCTGGAGTCTCATTAGTTCTGTTAGAGACTTGTCAGGATTGACTAATTGTGCTCTGTAGAGTCTCATTCTTAGTCTAAGGGAAATGAAAGGGCCCATCAAATAAAACACTCCAAGATTCGAATGGTTAGTTTCCACTTTCTCTAATCACTAAAGAATGGAGGCAAGTGCAAAAGGCAGCCTGGACTCTTTAGAACATTCTATTTGAAATGTATGCAGAGAGAATGAGAATATATCAGTAAAGAAAATGCATGAGTATGTGAAAATCTCTATCATCTTTGTGTGTGTGTTTTAAGCCCTTGGAGAGAGAAAGTTTTCTTGTGGTATGTACTGACTAACAATTTTTAATGTTCTAATCAGAGATTATATCTTGGAACAACTTTCTTGTAGAGGTGGTTACCTGATTAAGAACAAGAAAATAAGCACAGAGATGTCATATCAGAGCAAGAATCCTATATAAGCAATTATCTTCAGTAAAGGAAAGGATCAAAATTGTTACTTTGTATTTTGCTGACCTCAATTATTCAGTAAAATTGTGCTTTCCATATTTGCTAAGATTTAAACAATGGATGGAAACAATCCAGACTGTGTCCTAAAAGACACAGCTGTGGTGAGGAGGCTGAAGGAAAACAACTGTGATGTGTCATGTGCTCCTTGCAGGATTAGAAGTGAGCACAGGTTGTTGAGATAAGTGAAGAGGGAGGGCAGAGAGGCATGAGAAAGGCTGATGTGTTGCTGGAATTGGAAGTAGTTTGGTATGACAGAAGCATCAGGTATATCCTAAGATGTCAGGAGAGATGAAGGTAGGGTTGAGTTCAAGGAAAGCTTTGAATGTCATACAGTGAAGTTGGGGTTTTCTTGTGTATGTCAGTGTTATCAGCCTGTACATGCAGCAACTGTAGTGGGAGAGCAAATTAATGAAAGCATATATGCAGGGGAAGCTCAGCAGATCATGCAAAACAGAACCTATTCAAGAATGCAAAAGAGAAGGAATTTAATGCAGAAAATTGGTTACACAAGTGATGGAAGCCAAGCAGAGGATGTTGAGGCCACACAGGGATTAGCAAGAGCAAAGAATCATTACTACCTCCAGATAGAGGGACACAGGGAAAAAGCAGTATGACTGAATCCAGGGACCATGTGCCTCCACTGGAAACAAAATCACTGCCGACCATTCCCATGGGAGCCAGCCATAGAGAGATGGCTGAGGCACTGGTAAGAGGAGAGAGGGAGGGAGAAGAGTATAGTGACTTCTGGATTCTCCCTTCCTCCTGCCTTCTAGTTACCTGCCAGTGCCTCCTGTTGGCCAAGCGCAGCCAGCATCCCAATGTCCTGGGCGCCTGGAAATATGGTCTGCAAGAGTCAGCCCTCCAGCATCAGGGGAAGAATGGAGCTGAGCAAACAGGCTCAGCCAGACATTGTCTGTGGCATGAATAAATAGGACTCACCTACCAATGTAGGTAGATGTGATTATGATTAATAAAAAAGAAATTCATTTCAAAGAGGTTCTGAATTAATGGTGGCAGCCTTTTTTCATTATGAGCATATTCAAAAAGTACTACCATTATGATGTTGGGCTCCGGATGTTTTTATAGACTTGAGAAGGTAACTTTATATTAGAAACTGATTAGTATTATTTGAAGCAATTTGGAGATGTTGGGGAAATGAAATGATCACATCTGAATTTCAGAAAAAACATTTTAATGTCAGAGTATGCTCTATTCAGTAAATGTAAGAGCTTTAGAGTAGGGGCACTATCCTGTTGTTTTTTCCCCCAGCACAAAACCTAATTCCTGACAGTGGGTTTTAAATACTTGCTGAATGCACGTTTGAATAAGTATAAGCATCATGAGAGTGGAGCCACTTATGGCATTTAGTAGATGCTTAATTATATTAGTTAAGTGAATGAATGAGGAAAGAAATGAAGGAAGGAAGGAAGGAAGGAAGGATAGGGAAAAGGGAGATAAGTTAGACAACTATTAGAGTTATTACAGTAAGAAATCAAGAAGGACATAATTAATGTGGTAGAAATAAGAGGACCATTGGGAGAGATATTTAAGAGTAGTCTGAGGGTTCTCTTAAACATGTGGGCTAAAGGAGATGAAAAAGCCTGCATAGTTACCTGCTTCTTAACTTTACGTGGCTTAATTAGTGAGGATAGTATTGACCTAAGTAGGGCACACAGAAGGATTCTGAGGGTTGAGGTGGGTGACTAGAGAAGAAAGGTGTTAAAACTTTTGTATTCAGGGATTAGAGAGAGATGAAATTCAGATTGGACATATTTTCATACAGTTCCTATGTAGGATTCCTCTGTATGTCAGGTAGGAAGTTTATTTCAGATCATAAAAAAAGCTGCTGTTTTACACAGCCTACCTATTTTTAATGCTAATCCCTACATTAGAAAAAATAGCTATGAAACAGAATCTGCTCAGTTTATCTTAAATATTTTATACTCCTAAAGCCCAAGCACCAGGCAAAGGATTTTAATATTTGTCTCTTTTCTGTGCAATTAGTTGCTATATTTATAAATTTAAAACAGTCAAGATATTGAAGCAAACTTTATCTACCTTAAAATTAATTTGATGAATTTATAGCAGTTATAAAATTAATTGATAATGTTTGTAATATCCATCTCACTTAAAATTGATTGAATCAATTTGGTCGCATTCACAAAGGAATTGTGTCTATACTATAGACATTACATTTTGCCTTCATAATATACATTTCAGGGATCTGATTTAATTCATCCATATTTGTGAATAAACCTATTAAAGGGTCCAATTTATTGAAATGTTCTACTATGTGCAAATTTAGGGATCAGAGGACAGGTACTTTGAGCCCCAACCAAAATGAAACCAATCCTTTTGTGATATTCCTTGCACCCTTGAGTTTTCCTCGTTCCATATTTGTTCATTTTTTAAATTGTAGATTCTTGTGCTAGTTGATGAAAATGGGCCCATTAGGTGCAGAGGCTGATGAGAACCAGACAGTGGAAGAAATGAAAGTGGAGCAGTTCGGTCCAGGGCACGCCACTCCTAGAGGGGAGCTGGCCCCTAACTCTGAGCCGGAGCTTATAGACAGCACGAAGCTGATTGAGGTACAGATCGTCCTTATTTTGGCCTATTGCTCCATCATCTTGCTTGGGGTGATTGGCAATTCCTTGGTGATCCATGTGGTGATCAAATTCAAGAGCATGCGTACAGTAACCAACTTTTTTATTGCCAATCTGGCTGTGGCGGATCTTCTGGTGAACACCCTGTGCTTGCCATTTACACTTACCTACACCTTAATGGGGGAGTGGAAAATGGGTCCTGTCCTCTGCCACTTGGTGCCTTATGCCCAGGGCCTGGCGGTACAAGTGTCCACCATCACCTTGACAGTAATTGCCCTGGACCGGCATCGTTGCATTGTCTACCACCTGGAGAGCAAGATTTCCAAGCGAATCAGCTTCTTGATTATTGGCTTGGCTTGGGGCATCAGTGCCCTGCTAGCAAGCCCCCTGGCCATCTTCCGGGAGTATTCATTGATTGAGATTATTCCTGACTTTGAGATTGTGGCCTGTACTGAGAAGTGGCCTGGTGAGGAGAAGAGCATCTATGGCACTGTCTACAGTCTTTCTTCCTTATTAATCCTGTATGTTTTGCCTCTGGGCATCATCTCTGTTTCCTATACTCGTATCTGGAGTAAACTTAAGAACCATGTCACCCCTGGAGCTGCTAATGACCACTACCATCAGCGGAGGCAAAAAACCACCAAAATGCTGGTGTGTGTGGTGGTAGTATTTGCAGTCAGCTGGTTGCCGCTCCATGCCTTCCAACTTGCTGTCGACATTGACAACAAAGTCTTGGACCTGAAGGAGTACAAACTCATCTTCACTGTGTTCCACATCATTGCCATGTGCTCCACCTTTGCCAACCCCCTTCTCTATGGCTGGATGAACAGCAACTACAGAAAGGCTTTCCTCTCAGCCTTCCGCTGTGAGCAGAGGTTAGACGCCATTCACTCCGAGGTATCTGTGACATTCAAAGCTAAAAAGAACCTAGAAGCCACAGAGAACAATGGTCCCAATGATTCTTTCACAGAGGCTACCAACGTCTAAGGCAACTGCCATGTGAAAATATATGGATGAATTCTGACCAGCGCTATAAACCTGGTTGAGTAGGGTGTGCAGGTGCATCCTCATTTCCCATTTTAAGGAAGCATCTGAATGGAAGCATCTGCAGTGTAATTCATGGAAAACTGGTTGTCAGAGTCTAGTAAAAACACTCAAATTCAAAGACAAGGCAGCAAAAGTTTGCTTACAGTTGCTTAGATTGTAGGTTGAATTATGAATAAAAGCAGAGAGAAATGGTTTTGACTGTTTCCCAGAGTGAAGGAAACGTGAACAAGGAGTTGGTGTTATCAGCATTGCTAAGAGGTGGTGGGTAAAAAAGTTGACTTTAAAATCACATTAGGGCATAGAATGGGGATGACGTATAATTCACTTCTCCCCCCTCATCTGATGAAAAGGCTGCCAACACCAATTTCCCTAGAAAGCCACAGACTCTTCTCTATTGTATTTTGCCTTTTTGTTATTCTTCCTATGGACTAAAACCAACACTGCAGGTAAATGTTACCAACTATCTGAATGACTTCAAGGAAATAAACTGAAATTTTCTATGTAATTAGTGTTTTGGCAAATGATGGGGGAAATCTTTACCACCCAGTTAGCCAATTGTTTTTTAAAACCAAATGCACATTAATGAAAAGTTTCTTCAACTTAGAATCAAAGGCTGAAATTCTCAGAGAAATGTAAACCATCATTTAACTTCTCATTTCAACTTGTCCTTGCTTTGTATAGTTACTATTTGAATAACAAGTAAGCATGCCACACTATACTTTTAATCATTGCTAATTGTTGTAACTTTTTGAACACATATTATTCCTATGTTGGAGCTGAGTTTGTCCTCACTAAAAATTAAATCAGATTAGGAAATACTTTTGTGGCATTTTGTAACATTTTGCGGTTATTTGTAAGCAGTTTTTGCACAGGTACATACTCTAATGTGTTTACTGCAGTGTTATTATTATTTACTTTTGAAATTCATCTTCCATGGACCCATTCATGATTCATAAAACAATGTAATTTCATCAAAATGGAACCCATCTGGTAAGAACTATTAAAAGAACTATTAAAAACATTACATTCATTCCACTTTAAAAATGTTCAGTTTCAACATAAGTTACCCTCCTTTCAAAATGATTAGCTATATTTTTGGATAACTTCCGAATATATACATAATAAAATTTTACCTATAAATAGTGGAACATAGATGCTGTAATACTTTTCTTCTAATGATTTTGTGAATACAAATTTTATTTCAGTATTATCCAACCAAAGATGCTTAAAACACTATTACATTCATGAAAAATAATTGAGATATTAAAATAGCTGTACTTCTTTGAATGTTGTTAATGAGGTTTCATTGTAATCATATTTTTTATAAGTATGACTGAATTTGTGAATAGATTCCTTAAATTTTAAGTAAATTCAGCATGACTTGCATTTAGTTTTAAACATTAACTTTGTGAACAGGAGCAACTTATTTTATGGATACATTTAAAATTCATATTATGGCTCTTACTGAATTATTTTCATGCTAGAAATAAAAGACTGGTCTTGAGGTAGACTGCACTTTTGGAATACTGAAAAAGAATGAAAACAATGGAAGTTAGATTAAGTGTAAGACTGAATAAGAAGTTGACAAATAATGTATATCTGTAACATATAATTGGATAATTCATTTTTCTCTTGGACCTGGCATAGCTGTCCCAGAAGAAGCTTTTTGTCTTTTAAATAGCAGTTACTTTGCTTAAGATGCTAATAGATAATTGTGCTCAAAGATTTTTCTTTTTCCTCTTGGAGAATTCTTACACTGTAGGAAATGTGCATGCTACTGTATCACCTGTTGTCATAGTAAATTATTAGAATCCAATTAATATTTGTGATCTAATTAATTATGTTAACTCATTAATAAAATGTCTTTTATGTAGTGATTTTGTCTGTTGAAATAAAAAGAATTTAGGAAATTAGAGAAATGTGTGTTAATTTATGTCAGAGTTCCTGTCCAAGATGAGATAGCCTTTGACACAACTAAAGAAAGGGAAATCATGGTGGCTCCTGCACAGTTAGTCCAGTGCTCTCTCCAGTCTGTACATGAACTTGAGTCAATGGACTCATTCCTGTGGCTGCAGATATAAACCATATTCTGTTAATGCCTGAATATACCTCTATTTTCAGACCTGACCTTTCTTCTGGACGTCAGACCTCTATCAGCCCACTTGATGTGCCCACATAGTTTCTCACCAGCAGATCAAACCCAGTGTGTCTAAGTCAGAACCTGCCATTTTGATCCACACCCCACCCCACCTCCACTTTGTTTTCCTGTATTGCCTGTCCCAGTCATGACACTGCTATCCACCCAGTTCCCAAAAGTGTAAGCACTTTGGAGTCACTCTTGTCTCTTCTGTCTCTTTATAACACATGTTCAATTAATTCTCACATTTTGTGCTAATTCCTAGATGTTTCTTGAATCAATTCACTTTTCTCCATCCCTGTGCTCCCCACCATAGTTCAGGCTGTGATTATCTCCCTAGACCCCTATATCTCTCATCTGGTTTAATGTAGCAACTTCCTAATTGTTCTTTCTATATCTCACATTTTCCTATCCAATCCAACTTTGCCCACTAGCCAAGTGATTTTTTAAAAAACTCAAATTTTATCAAATCACTTTTACCCTCATCATTCTTATGCCAAAATATTTCTATGACTTGGAAGGATGTATAGTACCTCGTTGTACCTATATCTTTTACCCCTTGCAGATTCTCTCTTTTTCCAATCTTTGCTACATATGGAGCATATGAAGGCAGGGGACCAAGACTGTTTTAGTCATTGTGTTATCACAGGTACTTGAAGTTCCTGGCACCAAGTAAGTGTTCAGTAAATATCCATCAAGGAAATGGAATTGATGAGTCAAGTAAATATTAAAGCAGATTTGAAGATACATCCATAAGGATGTAAATGATAAGCTACATGATAGGAAACCATCTTTATCATATAACTTGTAGAAAAGTAAGGTTTTAGCTATGCTGGAATCCAGTAAAGATTAGATTGGCTTTATTTTTTTGAAGGCCATTAAGGATAGACATTGACATAGTTGAAGGAGCTCTATAAATAGATTCCACTTATGGCTCACTCAGAATTATCTAGAACCTTGTACAAGGGAAGCATGTAGCAGCCAATGAAGTCTATTAGTCATGATTCAGGTAGCTAAGGAGAAGCAATCACAGGTATTTCCAGTAAAAAGTCATTTAATACAGGAAATTAAAATCTTGCAAAACCATTGGAGGAACTGGAAAAGTGAAAGTTAGGAAAAGCCTCCACTGACATTGAGGAAACAAGGAAGTGCAAAATTGCAGGAAACCACAACGAATACCTACAACAGCAATGTGGACAATACACAGGAATAAGCATAAATTTATCTGTGAAAATATTATTGCCTCCTGCTAAAGCCACTCTCCTGCTCATCCCTCCCATAGACTCAGTAATGCCTTTTGTTTCTCCTCTGCTTTCTAAAATTCATGTGAGTATCTCTCACTTGTGAAATATAACACAAGCCTTGCTGGAAGGGATTTGGGGAAATGTAGTTCTTAGGTTTCCAGACCCTACAATACAGGTAAGAGCTTTGAATGGAGAATATGGTGCTTAATTGCTGTCCAACAATCTGGCAATCTTGAGAACTGCCCAAATGGTGCAGTTTCTAGTTGCAACCACATTCTCTCCTTCTCTGTGCCTCTGGGTTCTTCAGAGTTGCAGTGATGCAAGTTAACTATGCCTTTCTTTCCCTTATCCAGACCAATGTGTTAACGATACTCTTTAAAACTGGCCTATTAGTACAGGTGGACTAAGGAGTAAAGTACCAGTAAAGACCATTTTGGAAAGGAGGAAGAAAGATTTATACCAAGACTTTAAAAACAACAATCTAAAAACCACACAAGGATATACATTCTGAGTTAGCTTCCTAGGATAAGCAAAGGAAATGATGTTTCAGGGAGAAAATAATTTTAAAATTTTCAAGTTCATGAGATGAAAAATTATAAGGCAACAAAAGATAAAGAGTTTACTTTTCCTTAAGAAAACAAAGTCTAAAGAAACACAAAAATAGTGGAGAATACAAACATCTTCATGATTATGTCTTATGACATTAAACAAAGGTAGGAATTTTATTTAACAAAGGGTTACTAAGGGTTGATTTGTGAAGATTTATAAAAGACACCTGTCTCTTAGATCACTGACCTTTTTCTGCCTTGGTACACTGGTCAGATGTCCATATACTTTACAAGTTTTCCTGGGTATGGAAGAGTTTATAGGAAAGGTTGCGAGTTATGACATTCACATGTTATCTGTAACTCCAACTCTTTCTTTTTAATTTGTGAATGTGTAAGTGAATGGACGTAAACAGAAATGACTAACCTTGAATCTACTCTCCTTTATAAAAAAAATCATTACCAAGTTTAAATACCTTAACAAATTACTTGCAAAACACCACATATGCTACAGGTGTGAGTTATCACATTAAAATTTAAACATGCTGCATTATCTTCAAAAGAAATAAAGAAAAAACAATTGAAAATTTTTAATTTGTTTTTTGCCCTTCTTATAGGAAAGTAACACATACTGTAAAAAAAAAAGTACAGATATGTATATATGCACAAATACACACATTTAATTACAAACAAAATCATGTTGATGTACACTATCATCCAATATTGTATATTGCCTGTGTATAAACCATCCAACTATGTAACAGTGGTTATTAACTTTTTCCATATGACACATGATTCCCACCAGGGCCCTGTGAAAGTATTTACCAGTGACCTGTGGGTAGGACAGGGTGAAGACAGTGGAGGAATGCATTTTGCAATGTGAACAGAAATAATTTGGATATAAGCTGTTCTGCATAAAAGTTCCTTGGTGAGAGTTACCAACCAGTTGATAATCGAAGATGATACATATCATACTGGTGCTTATCATTTTGAACATCAACACATTTAAAAATGTCATCTATTAGGATAGAATAAGCTACAATCAGCCTCTAAGTGCACATAGATCTATTGTGCAATTATTCCTGTTCTCTGATAGAAGAAAATCGGAGTCTTGTTTTGAGAATGCAATTGAAGGGAAGAGAAAAGTGGATTCAGTGGATGTATTTAGAGTCAGGACTGCTGAGTGCACTGTGTATATTAAGTTGGAGCCAAATACCATCACTCAAAATAGATCTACAATTATATCTGGATCCCATCAGACTTGACCATATTGAGGGATATAACAACAGTGTCTAGGGAAACAGAGATAATGTAATTTTAGATTCACTGAAGTAATAATAAGAGAGGTTTGACACTGAAGGATTTCCTTTGCCTTTTTGTTCCAGGAAAAATAATTTACTGGAAGTAAAATCTTCCTACTTACTACTAAAAGGACAACTCCATATAAATAGCTTTTGTCAAAGGCACAAAAAGCCTCACAAATGGACAGATACAGTACACTTAATAGCTTATAACCTCTAAAGCTCCACAGGAGATATACAAACCTGGTTTGTCTCCATTATAAGGATTTTACATTTACTCTCTGATGTTTAGCTTAAAAGTCTAAAATTAGATGTAGGCATTCCTTATCTAGGAGGACCTCATGAGAATTACTTATAATTGTCATTACATTCCAAGACAACATGAAACAGATGATTATAGTCATGAGTATTCATTAAAATACAGGTCCCAGCAGCTTTTTTAAATTCTAGTGTATATAATTTAAAGTATACTAATGGAATTTTGGAACTTTTGATATTGTGATGTGGTGCTATGCAAAAACATAGTTGAGCATATACCTTGAGCAGTTTTGCTGTTAGTGCTAATCACTTGTACTGATAGATTATTCACCATCTCTTACTGATTACACTTTGCCCACCAGCACATTTTTACAGGTATGACTGTACAACAGAGTTATGTCGTCCTTGAAGAAAACTCATGGTGTTCAACAATTAATAGCGTTCTTTACAATATCTTCTGTTATTCCCAAGCGTAAGTCCCTCTCATGAGTTTTCTCCTGTTGTCCTCCTCTCCAGTTCTGTTTTCTACTGACAGAGATTGGCTGGAAGGACAAATGAGGTGAGCACGGTTCCAAGGAGCATGTAATATACTCCATAATGCTGGGAAGACCAGTGGGTGAATCTGTATTAGGCAACACTTAAAGCTGGAGAGTCCAGAGCAACAGCCAATTTCAAGGGAGCAGTCTTAAAGGGGTCATGGAACTAAGCGTCAGCATCTGAACAGGGCCTGGACAAAACCAGGAAGCAGAAACTGTGAGATAAGAGGGAGGCAGGAGCAAAGTAATAGCTGAACCACTGTGGAGAGCAATGCTAAGTGAAGGGTCCTGGACAAAGGTGGAAAATCTTAGATAAGCATCTCCTTATGTAAACTGCATATACTCATGACAGCAATACTCAATTCTTTTAGTTAAAATTATCTGCAAGCTCGCATAACTCTCTAGAAGAAAACATTTTAATTAATTATCAGGTTTTTTTTTTTTAATAGCTGGGAGTTCATTCATTCAACACATAATTACATAAGTTTACTGAACCTTAAAATAAAAAATTCTTGTGATAATTACTGCCTGCTTTTCACCCTATTCGGAATGGGGTGTATGAGAGAGTGCTCTCTGCGGAGAGAGGGAGACATGGAGGGGAAAGAGCAGACAAAGCATTCTAAAGAAAAGGGGCAGAAGACACCCAGTAGTTTCCTGTTTTCCTTCATTGTGTACATCAAATTGGTACCAATTCACTGGAAGATTCACTGAATTTCTGCAGCACTGCTGAAATCTCAGCCAGCCCCAGCACTCAGTCAATCCCCTACCATTTAATATTTTAATTAAAGTAAAATTTACAGTTAAAGGCACAGATTTAGGTACATAATTCCATGCATTTTGACAAGTGTATACACATAGATAACCACTTACCTCAATCAAGATATAGATGATTCTCATCACTTCATAAAGATCCTTCATGTTCATTTCCAATCACCTCCACCCTATTCCAATAGCAAGCCATAGATTAATTTTGTCTATTCTTCAATTTCATACAAATGGAAACATAGACTATGTATTGTTTATATCTCACTTATTTTACATAATATAATGCTTTGGAGATTCATCCATTTGTTGTACATTCATTTATTTTTACTTTATTACTGGGTCATGTTCAATTTTGTGAGTACACTACCATTTATTTATCCATTCTCCTCTTGATAGACATTTGGGTTATTTCAGGGTTTTGGTTGTTATGATTAAATCTGCTATAAATTTTCTTCCCTAAGTCTTTTCGTGCACATATATTTTTATGTCCCTGAGGAAAATACAAGCAGCAGGATTACTAGGTCATGGAATATATATATATAGTGAACTTTATATAAGAAACTGCCAAAGCATTTTTCAAATGGGGGTTACACTCTCACTTGAAAAATATGAGAGATCCAGTTGTTCCATACTTTTGCAACATTTGGTGTTGTCAGATGTTTAAATATTTTCCATTGTACTGGAAATTCCATAGTGCTTTGGATTTGCATTTATCTGACGATTAGTGATGTTGATCATGCCTATTCATAATTCATATATCTTCTTTGGAAAAGTATATTCTTTATTCATGTCTACTGTACATTTTTTTAATTGTATATTTTTGTTTTTTAATTGAATTGTGGATCCCTATAAATTCTGGATATATACTGAATATAAACTTGATATATTCTCCTAAATACATGTATCACAAATGATTTTCCCCAGGAATTGATAAGAGTTTTTAATTTTGAACAAATTCATTTGATCATTTTTTTTCTTTTAACATTAGTATTTTTTGTGTCCTCTCTGAGAAATATATGCTTACCCCAAGGCCAGAAATATATTCTGTTTTCCCATAAGCTTTACAGTTTTAGCTTTCACATCAGTGATTCATCTCAATTAATTTTGGGTTTGGATTTATTTATTTTTCATATCTTAATCTAATTGTTCTGGCACAAATCACAATAAAGACTTTAATGAGAAGCAAGAAGAACTACAATCCTGCAGCCTGTGGAACAAAAACCACATCCACAGAAAGATAGACAAGATGAAAAGGCAGAGGGCTATGTACCAGATGAAGGAACAAGATAAAACCCCAAACAAACAACTAAATGAAGTGGAGATAGGCAACCTTCCAAAAAAGAATTCAGAATAATGATAGTGAAGATGATCTAGGACCTCAGAAAAAGAATGGAGGCAAAGATCAAGAAGAGGCAAGAAATGTTTAACAAAAACTTAGAAGAGTTAAAGAACAAACAAACAAAGATAAGCAATACAATAACTGAAATGAAAACTACATTAGAAGGAATCAATAACAGAATAACTGAGGCAGAAAAATGGATAAGTGACCTGGAAGACAGAATGGTGAAATTCACTGCTGCAGAGCAAATAAAGAAAAAGGAATGAAAAGAAATGAAGACAGCCTAAGAGAGCTCTGGGACAACATTAACTGCACCAACATTCGCATTATAAGGGTCCCAGAATGAGAAGAGAATGAAAGGACCTGAGAAAATTTTTGAAGGGATTATACTCAAAAACTCACCTAACATGGGAAAAGAAATAGCCACCCAAGTTCAGGAAGCGCAGAGAGTCCCATACAGGATAAACCCCAGGAGAAACACACCGAGACACATAGTAATCAAATTGGAAAATATCAAAGACAAAGAAAAATTATTGAAAGCAGCAAGGGAAAAATGACAAATAACATACAAGGGAACTCCCATAAGGTAACAGCTGATTTCTCAGCAGAAACTCTACAAGCCAGAAGGGAGTGGCATGATATACTTAAAGTGATGAAAGGGAAGAACTACAAACAAGATTCCTCTACTTGGCAAGGATCTCACTCAGATTCGATGGAAAAATCAAAAGCTTTACAGACAAGCAAAAGCTAAGAGAATTCAGCACCACCAAACCAGCTCTACAACAAATGCTAAAGGAACTTCTCTAAGTGGGAAACACAGGAGAAGAAAAGGACCTACAGAAACAAACCCAAAACAATTAAGAAAATGGAACAATTAAGTAATAGGAACACACATATCGATAATTACCTTAAATGTGAATGGATTAAATGCTCCAGCCAAAACACACAGGCTTGCTGAATGGATACCAAAACAAGACCCATCTATATGCTGTCTACAAGAGACCCACATCAGACCTAGGGACACATACAGACTGAAACTGAGGGGATGGAAAAGGATATTCCATGAAAATGGAAATCAAAAGAAAGCTGGAGTAGCAATACTCATATCAGATAAAATAGACTTTAAAATAAAGAATGTTAAAGAGACAAGGAAGGCCACTACATAATGATCAAGGGATCAATCCAAGAAGAACATATAACAATTATAAATATATATGCACCCAACATAGGAGCACCTCAATACATAAGGCAATTGCTATCAGCTATAAAACAGGAAATTGACAGTAACACAATAATAGTGGGGGACTTTATCACCTCACTTACACCAATGGACAGATCATCCAAAATGAAAATAAATAAGGAAACAGAAGCATTAAATGACACAATAGACCAAAGAGATTTAATTGATATTTATAGGACATTCCATCCAAAAACAGCAGATTACACTTTCTTCTCAAGTGAGCATGGAATATTCTCCAGGTTGGATCACATCTTGGGTCACAAATCAAGCCTCAGTAAATTTAAGAAAATTGAAATCATATCAAGCATCTTTTCTGGTCACAACACTATGAGATAAGAAATGAATAACAGGGAAAAAACGTAAAAAACACAAACACATGGAGGCTAAACAATATGTTACTAAATAACAAAGATATCACTGAAGAAACCAAATAGGAAATCAAAAAATACCTAGAGACAAATTACAATGAAAACACGACCATCCAAAACCTATGGGATGCAACAAAAGCAGTTCTAAGAGGGAAGTTTATAGCTATACAAGCCTACCTCAAGAAACAAGAAAAAAATCTCTCAAGAACACTGCCTAACCTTACACCTAAAGGAACCGGAGAAAGAAGAACAAAAAACCCTCAAAGTTAACAAAAAGAAAGAAATCATAAAGATCAGAGCAGAAATAAATGAAATAGAAACAAAGAAAACAATAGCAAAGATCAATAAAACTAAAAGCTGGTTCTTTGAGAAGGTAAACAAAATTGATAAACCTTTCGCCAGACTCATCAAGAAAAAGTGGGAGAGGACTCAAATCAATAAAATTAGACATGAAAAAGGAGAAGTTACAACAGACACCACAGAAATACACAGCATCATAGGAGACTACTACAAGCAACTTTATGCCATTAAAATGGAAAACCTGGAAGAAATGGACAAATTCTTAAAAAGGTGTAACTTTCCAAGACTGAACCAGGAAGAAATAGAAAATATGAACAGGCCAATCAAAAGTAATGAAATTGAAAATGTGATTAAAAATCTTCCAACAATCAAAAGTCCAGGACCAGATAGCTTCACAGGTGAATTCTATCAAACATTTACAGAAGAGCTAACACCCATCCTTCTCAAACTCTTCCGAAAAATTGCAGAGGAAGGAACACTCCCAAACTCATTCTATGAGGCCACCATCATCCTGAGACAAAAACCAGACAAAGATACTACAAAAAAAGAAAATTACAGACCAATATCACTGATGAATAGAGATGCAAAAATCCTCAACAAAATACTAGCAAACAGAATCCAAAAGCACACTAAAAGGATCATACACATGATCAAGTGGGATTTATCCCAGGGATGTAAGGATTCTTCAATATATGCAAATCAATCAATGTGATACACCATTTTAGCAAATTGAAGAATAAAAACCATATGATCATTTCAATAGATGCAGAAAAAGCTTTTGACAAAATTCAACACCCGTTTATGATAAAAACTCTCCAGATAGTGAGCATAGAGGGAACCTACCTCAACATAATAAAGGCCATATACGACAAACCCACAGCAAACATCATTCTCGATGGTGAAAAACTGAAAGCATTTCCTACCTAAGATCAGGAACAAGGCAAGTGGGTCCACTCTCACCACTGTTATTCAACATAGTTTTGGAAGTCCTAGCCATGGCAATCAGAGAAGAAAAAGAAATAAAAGTAATACAAATTGGAAAAGAAGAAAAAACTGTCACTGTTTGCAGGTGACATGATACTATACATGGAGAATCCTAAAGATGCCACCAGAAAACCACTAGAGGTAATCAATGAATTTGGTAAATTTGCAGGATACAAAATTAATGCACAGAAATCTCTTGCATTCCTATGCATTGATAATGAAAAATCAGAAAGAGAAAATAAGGAAACACTCCCACTTACCATTGCAACAATAGAATAAAATACCTAGGAATAAACCTACCTAGGGAGAGCTAAGACCTGTATGCAGAAAACTATAAGACCCTGATGAAAGAAATTCAAGATGATACCAACAGATGAAGAGATATACCATGTTCTTGGATTGGAAGAATCAATATTGTGAAAATAACTATACCACCCAAAGCAATCTACAGATTTAATGCAATCCCTATCAAATTACCAATGGCATTTTTTACAGAACTAGAACAAAAAATCTTAACATTTTCATGGAGACAAAAAAGATCCTGAATAGCCAAAGCAGTCTTGAGGGAAAAAAACGGAGCTGGAAGAATCAGACTCCCTGACTTCAGACTATACTACAAAGCTACAGTAATCAAGACAATATGGTACTGGCACAAAAACAGACACATAGATGAATGGAACAATATAGAAAGCCCAGAGATAAATCCATGCATCTATGGTCAACTAATGCAAATCAAAACTACAATGAGGTATCACCTCACACCAGTTAGAATGGGCACTATCAGAAAATCTACAAACAACAAATGATGGAGAGGGTGTGGAGAAAAGGGGACCCTCTTGCACTGTTGGTGGGAATGTAAATTGATACAGCCACTATGGAGAACAGTATGGAGGTTCCTTAAAAAACTAAAAATAGAATTACCATATGATTCAGCAATCCCACTACTGGGCATATACCAAGAGAATACCATAATTCAAAAAGACACATGCACCCCAATGTTCATTGCCACACTATTTACAATAGCCAGGTCATGGAAGCAACCTAAATGCCCATTGACCAATGAATGGATAAAGAATATGTGGTACATATATACAGTGGAATATTACTCCACTATAAGAAGGAAAGAAATTGGGTCGTTTGTGGAGTCGTGGATGGGTCTGGAGACTGTCATACAGAGTGAAGTAGGTCAGAAAGAGAAAAACAAATATCATATATTAATGCATATATGTGGAACCTAGAAAAATGGTACATATGAACCGGTCTTCAGGGCAGAAGTTGAGACACAGATGTAGAGAACAAACGTATGGACACCAAGGGGGAAAAGTGGTGGTGGGAGGGGGTGTGGTGGTGTGATGAATTGGGTAATTGGGATTGACATGTGTACACTGATGTGTATAAAAGTGATGACTAATAAATAAAATAAAAAAATAAATAAAATTAAATTTAAAAAAATTTTTAAAAGGAGACTTTACACATTGAATTACACATTGAATTACACTGGCATCTTGAATTACACCGGCATCTTTGTTAAAAATCAATTGACTGTAAATGCTTCAAACTGTTTCTGGCTATTGTATCCAGTTGATCTGTCTCTCCTTAAACCAATTCCACACTCTCCAGATTACTTTTTATCTTAAAATCTGGTAATTATATCTGCCAAATTTGTTCTTTTTTGCAATATTATTTTGGCTATTCTCAGGCCTTTGCATTTCCATATAAATTTTACCAGCTTGTCAATTTCTGTAGAGAAACACTCCAGCATTATGACTGAGGTTACATTGACTCTGTAGATCAAATTAGGGAGAATTGACATCCTAACAATATTAAGTCTTTTAATACATGACCATAGTATACCTTTTAGTATATTAAGTCTTTTAATACATGACAATAGAATAGTGTTTATTTGAATTATTTAATTTATCTTAATATTTTATACTTAGTGTAGCTGTCTAACATACATTTTGGTAAAGCTTATCATGTATTTTATGCTTTTAGATGCTATTAAATTTGGAATTGTTTTCAATGTCATGGCCAACTAGGCATTACTAGTATACAATTAACATCTTTTTATGACATTGAAAACTTCTCATATTAATTTTTACACTGTTTGTGCAAGTGACAAGATAAGTGATGTAAATAATTCTACTCTTTGTGAATGAAGATGGTTTTTATTCTTCTTGCCAAATCTTAATGCTATTTATTTCATTTTCAGGCATTATTGTTCTGGTTAGGACCTCTAGTAAAATGGTGATAGAAGGGTTGATAGTGAATATCTCATTTGTTTCCAACCTCTAAGAAGGTTGGGGTGAAAATGTTTAATATTTGCCCATTAAGTATAATAACCATTGGGGTTTTTTGTAGATGCTGTTTACCAGATGAAGGTTGTAGTTTGCTAAGGTTTTCTTTTTCTTTTTGAAATATCTAATGGGTTTTCAATTTTCTCAAATAATTTTTTTGCATCTCTTGAAATGATATGTTTTTCACTTTTGTATTTTAATGTTATGAATTATATTGGGTTTTTAATATCACATCAACCTTACATTCCTGGTATAAATCTCACATGGTTTGGATGTATTCTTTTTTTAATGTATTCTTCAAGCCACTTTGCTAATATTTTGTTGAAGATTTTTGTATCTATGCTCATAAGGAATATTAATCTATAAATTATTATCTTGAAAACATTTCATAAAACATTTTGGTTAGTGTTTCCTCCTTTTCTATCTTATGAAGGAATTTTCATAGTTAGTATTTTTTCTTTCTGAAGTATTTGACAGAATTCACCAATGAAATCATCTAGGCTTAGAGGTTTTCTCTGTGGGAAGGATTGTTCCTTTAAATTCTAATGTCTATGTTAGATATTGGACTGTTCATATTTTCTCTTTCTTCTTAGCTTGGTTTTGGTATATTTTATCTTTCAAGGAATTTGTTTCTTTCATCTAAGTTGTTGACATTTTGACATTAAATAGATTATAGTATTCCCTCTTACTTTTTTTTTTATAGCAATCCCTCTGACTGCTCTCTCAAAAGGGGCAAGAGCCCAAATAGAGAAATCTGTTAAGAAGTCAATCTAATGAGTGATGATCAGAGCCTGGTTTTTGTTAATCTAGTGGGTTCATTAGAGGGATTAATAAATTAGAAACATTTTAGAAATGGAATGGACAAGAATTGTTCTGTATTCTATAACTTTCCTTCTGTCAATACATCCTAAAGTAGGGTCTCTATATCTAAAGATTGACAGTACTGATATTCGGTATATATTTTTAAATTTAATTAGTTTATTTAAACTAAAAAACAGTTCACCCATTTCTCCCACTCCCCCTCTCTGCCTCTTGAAACCAGCAATCTATTCTATGTATCTATAAGCCTGAGTTTATTTTTGTTGTTGTTTTTTTTAGATTCCACATATAAGAGAGATCATAGTATTTGTCTTCTCTGACTTATTTCCCTTAACATAATGCCCTCAAGGTCCATCCATGTTATTGCAAATGGCAATATTTCATTCTTTTTATGGCTGCATAATATTCTGTTGCATGTTTTGAGATTTTATATATATA
>NW_006778131.1:66697-137219 GCF_000442215.2 Lipotes vexillifer | reverse complement strand
ATATATATATATCACCACTTCTTTATTCATTCATCCATCAGTGGACACTTAGGTTGTTTCCATACCTTGGCTACTGTAAATAGTGCAGCAATAAACATGGGGGTCCATATTTCTTTTCTTATTTTTTTAATTTATTGGAGTATAATTGCTTTACAATGGTGTGTTAGTTTCTGCTTTGTAACATACTGAATCAGATATACATTTACATATATCCCCATATCTCCTCCTTCTTGTTTCTCTCTCCCACCCTCCTTAACCCACCCTTTTAGGTGGTCACAAAACACCAAGCTGATCTCCCTGTGCTATGCTGCTGCTTCCCACTAGCTATCTATTTTACATTTGGTAGTATATATATGTCCATGCCATTCTCTCACTTCATCACAGCTTACACTTTCCCCTCCCCATGCCCTCAAGTCCACTCTCTATGTCTGCATCTTTATTCCTGTCTTGCCCCTAGGTTCTTCATAACCATTTTTTTAAAATTCCCTATATATGTGTTAGCATACAGTATTTGTTTTTCTCTTTCTGACTTACTTCACTCTGTATGACAGACTCTAGGTCCATCCACCTCACTACAAATAACTCAATTTTGTTTCTTTATATGGCTGCATAATATTCCATTGTATATATGTGCCACATCTTCTTTATCCATTCATCTCTTGATGGACATTTAGGTTGCTTCCATGTCCTGGCTATTGTAAATAGAGCTGCAAAAAGAGTCATGTACCACATATTTCTATTCAAATTAGTGTTTTCACTTTCTTTATATAAATACCCAGAAGTGGAATTGCTGGATCATATAGCAGTTCTATTTTTAATTTTTTGAGAAAACTGTATTTAATAGCGGTTGCAACAATTTACATTCTCACCAACAGTGCATGAGGGTTTCCTTTCTCCACATCCTCACCAACACTTTTCATTTCTTGTGGTTTGAATAATAACCATTCTAACATGTGTGAGGTGATATCTCATTGTGGTCTTAATTTTCATTCCCTTGATGATCAGAGATGCTGAGCATCTTTTTATGTGTCTGTTGGACGTCTGTATGTCTACTTTGGTAAAATGTCCACTCAGATATTCTACTTATTTTTTTAAAATCAGATTGTATGTTTTTTGCTATTTGGTTATATGAGTTCTTTATATATTTTGGATTTTAGTCTTTTATCAAATTTATATTTGCAATTATTTTCTCCCATTCAGTAGGTTGTCTTTTCATTTTCTTGGTAGTTTCCTTTGCTGTATAGAAGTTTTTAAGTTTTATTTAACCCCACTTGATGATTTTTGCTTTTGTTGCTTTTGGTTTTGGTGTCAGATTCAAAATTTCATCACTAAGACCAATGTCAAAGAGCTTACTGCCTAACTTTTCATCTATGTTTTGTATGGTTTCAGGTCTTATCTTCAAGTCTTTAATTCATTTTGAGTTAATATTTGTGTATGGTGTAAGACGGTTGCCTTTCATGTTTTTTTTTTAATTTCATCTAAGTTACTACAATTTTTGACATTAAATTGGTCATAATATTTCTTTATTCTTTTAATTTCTCGTAAGTGTATATTGTTATCCTATCTTTCATACTTGATATTGGTAATTAGGTTTCATACTTAATATTTGTCATTGGTAATTAGGTTGCTCTCTTCTTTTTTCCTTGATCATTCTGCCAAGCATTTACCAATTTTATCAATCTTTTAAAAAACCCAACATTTGACTTTGTTCATTTTTCTATTGTTAGGTGTTTTCTAGTTCATTGATTTTTGCCATTATTTTATTATTTCCTTTATTTGCTTTGGGTTTAATTGAAAGTTTTTATACCTTCTAAAATTTGAAGCTTAGATCAATTATCTTAAGTCTTTCGTGTTTTGTAGAGTAAGCATTTAGAATTTAAAATTTTTCCTTTTCAGTTATATTCCTTTCCTGAATTTTGATATGCAGTATATTCCCTATTATTCAGTTAGATTTTTTCTTTTTTTTTTAATTTTTATTTTATGTTGGAGCGTAGTTGTTTAACAATGTTGTGTTAGTTTCAGGTGTACAGCAAAGTGATTCAGTTATACATATACATGTATCTATTCCTTTTCAAATTATTTACCCATTTAGGTTATTACAGAATATTGAGCAGAGTTCCCTGTGCTTACAGTAGGTCCTTGTTGGTTATATATTTTAAACATAGTAGCGTGTACATGTCAATCCCAAACTCCCAGTCTGTCCTTCCCTCCCACCCTTCCCCCCTCCTGGCAACCATAAATTTGTTCTCTGTGAGTCTCTTTCTGTACCAATTTACATTCCCACCAACAGTGTAGGAGGGTTCCCTTTCTCCACACCCTCTCCAGCATTTATTGTTTATAGATTTTTAAAATCTACAGTTCATGTGGCTCAATATCAAAAAAACAAACAACCCAATCAAAAAATGGGCAGAAAACCTAAATAGACATTTCTTTAAAGAAGACATACAGATGGCCAAGAGGCACATGAAAAGATGCTCAACATGGGTAATTATTAGACAAATGCAAATCAAAGATATAATGAGATATCACCTAACACAAGTCATAATGGCCATCCTCAATTAGATTATTTTCTTTTATGATCCCTTTTTGACCTATGTCTTTTGGGGGCATGTGTATTTAATCTTTAAATATTTGGAACGTTTTTAAACCTATTATTGCTCTTGGTTCCTAATATAATACTTTTGTTGTTGAAAACATATTCTGTATGACTTCAGTTGCCTACACTAAATATTAAATAATGATCACTGAGAGATGGGGGAAAAAAAAAGCCTGAAAATCGTCCCAGATTACTGTCTTTACAAAGTCCCCAGGGTACAGCACATAGAGAGGGAAAACAGAGAGAGACCAAGAGTTTCCTTGAGTTCAAAAATTAATTTGAAATTTGGGAGAGGAAAAAAAGGATAGAATTTGTAGATCAGAGTACAAGATAGTAAAAAGCTGCACACAGAGATGCCTACAGAGAAACATAAGTTTCCTTTGAATATTCATCTATAGGTCAGTAAGCTTGTCAAGAAAATATCCAAGATTAGAGAAAAAATCTACCTTAGAGTATTAGAGGTATACTACACAGGGAACATGCAAAAAAGAGTGATGTTCCCATCAGCCAGACTGAAAAACTTCATAATTCACAGGGTACTGGGTAGAGTACCCAGAATATTCTTGCCTAAGTAGTGAGGAATAATTAGACTCAGACAAAATTCTGCTGTGGTTCTTCCCAGGAAATCTTGAATGCAAGACCTGAAAGGATCAAACTCTTTCCAAGTAACCTAACCACATTACAAAATATAGCTCAAAATGCTTATATTTATACCAAATACATACAGGACTATACAGGGTAAAACTAATAAATTCCGTCATCTAATCAAATATAACAAGGCATATGAAAAACAAGAAAATATAATCCATGATGACAAGAAAAATAAATAAATCCAAACTGACCCATAACTGATATAGATGTTAGAATCAGCAGACAAGGACATTTAAAACACTTGTAATAACAATTCCATATATTAAATATTTTAGCTACAGATATGAAAGTACATAAAATTATTCAAATCAAACTTTCATAGATGAAAATTACAGTGACTGAGATAATAACTCTCCTGAGTGGCAGATTAGGGAAGCAGAAGAGAAAATTAGTGAACTTGAAGACATAACAATATAAATTATTCAAAAGGAAACACACAAAGAAAAAAGAATTTTTAAAAATGTAAAGAACATCAGTGATCTGTGGGACAATTTCCAGGGGCCTTACATATAGATAATAATCCAAAAGAAAGAGATAATATAGATTCATAAAAATACTCAATAATCCAAAAGTTAACAAATAAGGATAAAGAACAAGAAACCAAATGGGAATTTTATAAAACAAATAGCAAGATAACTTATATATAATCTTATCAGCAATCATATTAAATGTGAATAGTCTTAATACTCCAATTTAGAAGGCAGAGATTGTAGTAGCTGAAAACTGAGATACAACATTAAGTGTGCATCCACAGTACATTGGATAAATACGTAATTATACATTCACATAGTTAAGTACTATAGAGCAATCTTTCAGCTTTATTGAGGTATAATTGATATCAAAAAAATATGCTTATATATATACAATTTGGTGAGTTGGACATACATCTAACCCAATGTTACCATCTCCACAATCAAGGTAATAAACATACTAATCATCTTCAAAAGTTTTCTGTGTCAGAAGGAATGAACTCTTGCTGCATGAAACAACAGGAATGAATCTCACAAAACATGATAGCATAAGAAGCCAAACACAATAGATTACATACTATATAATTAATTTTATATAAAGATAATAAAGTCAAAATAAATCTATTTTGTTAGAAGTCAGTATAATGGCTACCTTGGTTTACCAGAAGGGGTCACAAGAGAGGGCTCTGTAACTTATTTTTTTAATTGGGATATAGTTGTTTTACAATGTTGTGTTAGTTTCCACTGTACAGAGAAGTGGAGTTCCCTGTGCTATACAGCAGGTTCTTATTAGTTTTCTATTTTACACATATTAGTGTATATATGTCAATCTCAGTCTCCCAATTCATCGCATGCCTCACTCCCCACTCCTGGCTTTCCCCCCTTGGATGTGTAATGTTTCTAATGTTCTGTTTTTTTGATTGCATGTGTTTATATTTTTAAAGTTCTCCAAACTGTATTTACAGTTTTTGTGTACATATATTATTCTGCAATAAGATGTTGCAGATGTTGAATGCCAGCATTCAATGCTGGTGAGATTAGGAAAACTAAGGCTATCTTACATCATTGATGGAAATGTCAATTACTACAATAATTTTGGAAAGCAACCTGGCAATTATTATTAAAGTTTAACGTAACTGCATAATTTGAACCAGCAACTCACTTTTGGGAATCTGTTCTGTGAAGAAAAGACAGCAGTATAGAAGGATACATGAAAAAGAGATATTTGAAGTGCTCAAAAACTGGAAATGATTCTAATATCCATGATTAGGAAAATGGTTGAATAAGCTAGCCATGGTTTATTATGCAGCTATTAAATAGATTGTGTTTTATATATAACTGATGAACTGGATATATAACTGATGAGGAATTTCCATTATGTGTTATTAATTGAGAGATTCCTGAAGCAAATACACACAAATGTCTTCAAATGTGCATTTCATGATATAACCAGATTATTAACATTGTTTAGCTACAGGGAATAAGGTGGAAAAGGAAAGAGCAGGCAGAAAAGAAAATAAGTTGAGAAAGAATATATATATATATATATATATACATATATATACACACACACATACACACACACAAAGGAAAAACCTTCAAAGTAAATCTTTGTTCATATAAGGAGAGTAAGTTAAATAAAATTATCTGGTGTCACTAAAAATGATGATAGTGATGATTATTATGGGACGTGTGTGTGTTTGAACATAAAATAATGTGTATTATTTAATTGTTAAGGAAAATCTCTGGTTATAATACAGCATTATGACATGATCCCACCTATTTATAATTTTAGATGAACATAAAAGTTACCTGAATAATATACCTCAAAATATTAAAGGTAGCTATCTATAGTTGTGGTATTAGTGTTTTAGTCATTTACCTCATGTGTACTTTCTATAATTTTCTGAATTAACTCAAATTAAAAATTAAAATGCATATATAGTAACAGAAAATGGAAAGAAGAGAACAAACAAAAATAAATAACCTAAGAATTCAACCCAGGAAATTAGAAAAAAAACTAAGTTACTAGAACAAAGGAGTTAATAATAATAATAACAGAGAGGGGGGGAAGATGGCGGAAGAGTAAGACACGGAGATCACCTTCCTTCCCAGAGATATGTCAGATATAGAACTACATGTGGAACAACTCCTACAGAACACCTACTGAATGCTGGCAGAAGACCTCAGACCTCCCAAAAGGCGAGAAGCTCCCCACGTACCTGGGTAGGGCAAAAAAAAAACAGAGACAAAAGAATAGGGACGGGACCTGCACCAGTGGGAGGGAGCCGTGAAGGAGGAAAGGTTTCCACACACTAGAAGCCCCTTCACTGGCGGAGACTGTGGGTGGCGGAGGGGGGGAACTTCGGGGTCGCGGAGGAGCGCAGCCACAGGGGTGCGGAGGGCAAAGCGTAGAGATTCCCGCAGAGAGGATCAGTGTTGACCAGCACTCAACAGACCGAGAGGCTTGTCTGCTCACCCGCCAGGGCGGACGGGGTTGGGAGCTGAAGCTCGGGCTTCGGTCGGAGCGCAGGGAGAGGACTGGAGGCGTGAACACAACCTGGAGGGGTTAGTGCACCACGGCTAGCCGGGAGGGAGTCCGGGAAAAAGTCTGGACCTGCCGAAGAGGCAAGAGACTTTTTCTTCCCTCTTTGTTTCCTGGTGCGCGAGGAGAGGGGATTAAGAGCACCGCTTAAAGGAGCTCCAGAGACAGGTGCGAGTTATGGCTAATAACGTGGAACCCAGAGATGGGCATGAGACACTAAGGCTGCTGCTGTCACCACCAAGAAGCCTGTGTGCGAGCACAGATAATTCTCCACACCTCCCTTCTGGGGAAAATGTGCAGCCCACCACTGCCAGGGTCCCAGGACCAGGGACAACTTCCCCTGGAGAACGCACGGCGCGCCTCAGGCTGGTGCACCGTCACGCCAGACACTGCTGCCCCAGGCTCACCCCGCACCCCATACCCCTCCCTTCCCACGGCCTGAGTGAGCCACAGCCCCTGAATCAGCTGCTCCTTTAACCCCGTCCTGTCTGAGTGAAGAGCAGACGCCCTCCAGCAACCTACATAAAGAGGCAGGGCCAAATCCAACGTTGAGCCCCAGGAGCTGCATGAACAAAGAAGAGAAAGGGAAATCTCTCCCAGCAGCCTCAGGAGCAGTGGATTAAATCTCCACAATCAACTTGATGTACCCTGCATCTGTGGAATACCTGAATAGACAATGAATGATCCCAAATTGAGGAGGTGGACTTTGAGAGCAAGATTTATTATTTTTTCCCCTTTTCCTCTTTTTGTGAGTGTGTATGTGTATGCTTCTCTGTGAGATTTTGTGTGTATAGCTTAGCTTTCACCATTTGTCCTAGGGTTCTATCCGTCCTCTTTTTTATTTTACTTAAAAAATTTTTTTCTTAATTATTTTTTATTTTACTAACTTTATTTTCTTTTATCCTCTTTCTTTCTTTCTACTTTTTCTCCCTTTTATTCTGTGCCTTGTGTATGAAAGGCTCTTGGTGCTGCAGCCAGGAGTCAGTGCTGTGCCTCTGAGGTGGGAGACCCAACATCAGGACACTGGTCCACAAGAGACCTCCCAGCTCCACATAATATCAAATGGTGAAAATCTCCCAGAGATCTCCATCTCAATACCAGCACCCAGCTTCACTCAACGACCAGCAAGCTACAGCGCTGGACACCCTATGCCAAACAATTAGCAAGACAGGAACAAAACCCCACCCATTAGCAAAGAGGCTGCCTAAAATCATAATAACTCCACAGACAGCCCAATACCCACCACCAGACGTGGACCTGCCCACCAGAAAGACAAAATCCAGCCTCATCCACCAAAACACAGGCACTAGTCCCCTCCACCAGGCAGCCTACACAACCCACTGAACGAACCTTAGCCACTGGGGACAGACACCAAAAACAATGGGAACTATGAACCTGCAGCCTGCAATAAGGAGACCCCAAACACAGTAAGATAAGCAAAATGAGAAGACAGAAAAACACACAGCAGTTGAAGGAGAAAGATAAAAACCCAACAAACTTAACAAATGAAAGGGAAATAGGCAGTCTACATGAAAAAGAATTCAGGATAATGATAGTAAAGATGATCCAAAATCTTGGAAAGAGAATAGAGAAAATGCAAGAAACATTTAACAAGGACCTAGAAGAACTAAAGAGGAAACAAGCAACAATGAACAGCACAATAAATGAAATTAAAACTACTCTAGAAGGGATCAATAGCAGAATAACTGAGGCAGAAGAACAGATAAGTGACCTGGAAAATAAAATAGTGGAAATAACTACTGCAGAGCAGAATAAAGAAAAAAGAATGAAAAGAAATGAGGACAGTCTCAGAGACCTCTGGGACAACACTAAACGCACCAACATTCGAATTAGAGGGGTTCCAGAAGAAGAAGAGAAAAAGAAAGGGACTGAGAAAGTCCTTGAGGAGATTATAGTTGAAAAGTTCCTTAATATGGGAAAGGAAATAGTTAATCAAGTCCAGAAAGCACAGAGAGTCCCATACAGGATAAATCTAAGGGGAAACACGCCAAGACACATATTAATCAAACTGTCAAAAAATAAATACAAAGAAAATATATTAAAAGCAGCAAGGGAAAAACAACAAATAATGCACAAGGGAATCCCCATAAGGTTAACAGCAGATCATTCAGCAGAAACTCTGCAAGCCAGAAGGACTGGCATCACATATTCAAAGTGATGAAGGAGAAAAACCGACAACCAAGTTTACTCTACCCAGCAAGGATCTCATTCAGATTTGATGGAGAAATTAAAACCTTTACAGACAAGCAAAAGCTGAGAGAGTTCAGCACCACCAAACCAGCTCTACAACAAATGCTAAAGGAACTTCTCCAGGCAAGAAACACAAGGGAAGGAAAAGACCTATAATAACAAACCGAAAACAATTAAGAAAATGGGAAGAGGAACATACATATCGATAATTACCTTAAATGTAAATGGATTAAATACTCCCACCAAAAGACACACACTGGCTGAATGGATACAAAAACAAGACCCATATATATGCTGTCTACAAGAGACCCGATTCAGACCTAGAGACACATACAGACTGAAAGTGAAGGGATGGAAAAAGATATTCCATGCAAATGGAAATCAAAAGAAAGCTGGAGTAGCAATACTCATATCAGACAAAATAGACTTTAAAATAAAGACTATTAAAAGGGACAAAGAAGGACACTACATAATGATCAAGGGATCGATCCAAGAAGAAGATACAACAATTGTAAAAATTTATGCACACAACATAGGAGCACCTCAATACATAACGCAAATACTAACAGCTATAAAAGGGGAAATCGACAGTAACACATTCATAGTAGGGGATTTTAACACCCTACTTTCACCAATGGGCAAATCATCCAAACTGAAACTAAATAAGAAAACACAAGCTTTAAATGATACATTAAACAAGATGGACTTAATTGATATTTATAGGACACTCCATCCAAAAACAACAGAATACACATTTTTCTCAAGTGCTCATGGAACATTCTCCAGGATAGATCATATCGTGGGTCAAAAAACAATCCTTGTAAATTTAAGAAAATTGAAATTGTATCAAGTATCTTTTCTGACCACAACGCTATGAGACTAGATGTCAATTACAGGAAAAGATCTGTAAAAAATACAAACACATGGAGGCTAAACAACACACTACTTAATAACGAAGTGATCACTGAAGAAATCAAAGAGGAAATCAAAAAATACCTAGAAACAAATGACAGTGGAGACACGACGAAACAAAACCTAAGGGATGCAGCAAAAGCAGTTCTAAGAGGGACGTTTATAGCAATACAATCCTACCTTAAGAAACAGGAAACATCTCGAATAAACAACCTAACCTTCCACCTAAAGAAATTAGAGAAATAAGAACAAGAAAAACCCAAAGTTAGCAGAAGGAAAGAAATAATAAAGATTAGTTCAGAAATGAATGAAAAAGAAATGAAGGAAACAATAGCAAAGATCAATAAAACTAAAAGCTGGTTCTTTAAGAAGATAAACAAAATTGATAAACCATTAGCCAGACTCATCAAGAAAAAAAGGGAGAAGACTCAAATCAATAGAATTAGAAATGAAAAAGGAGAAGTAACAACTGACACTGCAGAAATACAAAAGATCATGAGAGATTACTACAAGCAACTCTATGCCAATAAAATGGACAACCTGGAAGAAATGGACAAATTATTAGAAATGCAAAACCTGCCAAGACTGAATCAGGAAGAAACAGAAAATATGAACAGCCCAATCACAAGCACTGAAATTGAACTTGTGATTAAAAATCTTCCAACAAACAAAAGCCCAGGACCAGATGGCTTCACAGGCGAATTCTATCAAACACGTAGAGAAGAGCTAACACCTATCCTTCTCAAACTCTTCCAAAATGTAGCAGAGGGAGGAACACTCCCAAACTCATTCTATGAGGCCACCATCACCCTGATACCAAAACCAGACAAGGATGTCACAAAGAAAGAAAACTACAGGCCAATATCACTGATGAACATAGATGCAAAAATCCTCAATAAAATGTTAGCAAACAGAATCCAACAGCACATTAAACGGATCATACACCATGATCAAGTGGGGTTTATTCCAGGAATGCAAGGATTCTTCAGTATACGCAAATCAATCAATGTGATACACCATATTAACAAATTGAAGGAGAAAATCCATATGGTCATCTCAATAGATGCAGAGAAAAATTTTGACAAAATTCAACACCCATTTATGATAAAAACTCTCCAGAAAGTAGGCATAGAGGGAACTTTCCTCAACATAATAAAGGCCATATATGACAAACCCAAAGGCAACATTGTCCTCAATGGTGAAAAACTGAAAGCATTTCCACTAAGATGAGGAACAAGACAAGGTTGCCCACTCTCACCACTCTTATTCAACATAGTTTTGGAAGTTTTAGCCACAGCAATCAGAGAAGAAAAATAAATAAAAGGAATCCAAATTGGAAAAGAAGAAGTAAAGTTGTCACTGTTTGCAGATGACAAGATACTATAAATAGAGAATCTTAAAGATGTTACCAGAAAACTACTAGAGCTAATCAATGAATTTGGTAAAGTAGCAGGATACAAAATTAATGCACAGAAATCTCTGGCATTCCTATACACTAAGAATGAAAAATCTGAAAGAGAAATGAAGAAGACACTCCCATTTACCATTGCAACAAAAAGAATAAACTATCTAGGAATGAACCTACCTAAGGAGACAAAAGATCTGTATGCAGAAAATTATAAGACACTGATGAAAGAAATTAAAGATGATACAAATAGATGGAGAGATATACCATGTTCTTGGATTGGAAGATTCAACATTGTGAAAATGACTCTACTACCGAAAGCAATGTACAGATTCAATGCAGTCCCTATCAAACTACCACTGGCATTTTTCACAGAACTAGAACAAAAAATTTCACAATTTGTATGGAAACACAAAAGACCCCGAAGAGCCAAAGCAATCTTGAGAACAAAAAATGGAGCTGGAGGAATCAGGCTGCCTGACTTCAGACTATACTACAAAGCTACAGTAATCAAGACAGTATGGTACTGGCACCAAAACAGAAACATAGATAAATGGAACAGCATAGAAAGCCCAGAGATAAACCCACGGACATATGGTCACCTTATCTTTGATAAAGGTGGCAGGAACGTACAGTGGTGAAAGGACAGCCTCTTCAATAAGTGGTGCTGGGAAAACTGGACAGGTACATGTAAAAGTATGAGATTAGATCATTCCCTAACACCATACACAAAAATAAGCTCAAAATCGATTAAAGACCTAAATGTAAGGCCAGAAACTACCAAACTCTTAGAGGAAAACATAGGCAGAACACTCTATGACATAAATCACAGCAAGATCCTTCTTGACCACCTTCTAAGGAAATGGAAATAAAAACAAAAATAAACAAATGGGACCTAAAGAAACTTCAAAGCTTTTGCACAACAAAGGAAACCATAAACAAGACCAAACAACACCCTTCAGAATGGGAGAAAATATTTGCCAATGATGCAACTGACAAAGGATTAATCTCCAAAATTTACAAGCAGCTCATGCAGCTCAATCACAAAAAAAAAACAACCGAATCCAAAAATGGGCAGAAGTCCTAAATGGACATTTCTCCAAAGAAGATATACAGACTGCCAACAAACACATGAAAGAATGCTCAACATTGTTAATCATTAGAGAAGTGCATATCAGGCCTACAGTGAGATATCATCTCACACCAGTCAGAATGGCCATCATCTAGAATTCTAGAAACAATAAATGCTGGAGAGGGTGTGGGGAAAAGGGAATAGTCTTGCACTGCTGATGGGAATGCAAATTGGTACAGCCACTATGGAGAACAGTATGGAGGTTCCTTAAAAAACTACAAAGAGAACTACCATATGACCCAGTAATCCCACTACTAGGCATATACCCTGAGAAAACCATAATTCAAAAAGAGTTATGTACCAAAATGTTCATTGAAGCTCTATTTACAATAGCCAGGAGATGGAAACAACCTAAGTGTCCAGTGACAGATGAATGGATAAAGAAGATATGGCACATATATACAATGGAATATTACTCTGCCATAAAAAGAAATGAAATTGAGCTATTTGTAATGAGGTGGATGGACCTAGAATCTGTCATACAGAGTGAAGTAAGTCAGAAAGAGAAAGACAAATACTGTATACTAACACATATATATGGAATTTAAGGAAAAAAAATGTCATGAAGAACCTAGGGGTAAGATAGGAATAAAGACACAGACCTACTAGAGAATGGACTTGATGATATGGGGAGGGGGAAGGGTAAGCTGTGACAAAGTGAGAGAGTGGCATGGACATTTATACACTACCAAATGTAAAATAGAAATCTAGTGGGAAGCAGCTGCATAGCACAAGGAGATCAGCTCGGTGCTTTGTGACCACCTAGAGGGTTGGGATAGGGAGGGTGGGAGGGAGGGAGACACAAGACAGAAGCGATATGGGAACATATGTATATGCATAACTGATTCACATTGTTATAAAGCAGAAACCAACACACCATTGTAAAGCAATTATACTCCAATAAAGATGTAAAGATAAATAAATTAATAACAGAAAAAATTAATATCAGAACAAGAAAACAAAACTACAAATGGTATCAAGAAATGTTCTTTGGAAAAACATGGTCCCAAAGGATACATGCACCCCAATATTCATTGCAACACTGTTTACAATAGCCAAGACATGGAAGCAACCTAAATGTCCATGTACAGAGGAATGGATAAAGAAGTGGTACATATATACAATGGAATATTACTCAGCCATTAAAAAGAATTGAATAATGCCATTTACAGCAACATGGATGGACCTAGAGATTGTCATACTGAGTGAAGTAAGTCCGACAGAGAAAGAGTAATACCATATGATATCACTTATATGCAGAATCTAAAAAGAAATGATACAAACGAACTTATCTACAAAACAAACAGACTCACAGACTTAGAAAATGAACTTATCATTACCAGGGCGGAAGGGTGGGAGAAGGGATAGGTAGGGAGTTTGGGATCGATATTGGATAACAAACAAGAACCTACTGTATAGCACAGGGAACTCAGCTCAATGTTATGTAGCAGCCTGGATGGGAGGGGAGTTTGGGGGAGAATTGATACATGTATATGTATGGCTGAGTCTCTTTGCTGTGCACCTGAAACTATCACAACATTGTTAATTGGCTATACTCCAATATAAGATAAAAAGTTAAAAAAAAAGAAGAAATGTTCTTTGGCTAAAACCTCCATTAGAAGGCATAATAGATAATCAGAACAGGAAGGTGAAGTGCAACTAAGCAAAATTATAACAACAAATGGAGGAAAAACCACATATAAGTTTAAAATAACTTTCCAAAAATACTTTTTCAAATATGTGCAAATGAACTTGAAAAGATTAAATGGATTATACTCTAGCAAAATATTCATTGCCAAAATTTGGCACAATAAATATATAGAATCTAAACACAAATCAGTGGGCCAAAGTGGAAAAAATAATCTGAGAAAATTAACAAAGAGCCATTCTCTATCCTCTACACACCCAGAAAAGATGAGCCCCCATAGTTACAGATTACAAGCTCCGTCCATCGCGATTCACCAGTACTCTTGCTCTGTTGGTTTTTCATATTGTGAATCCTACTCCTGACTAGGCCCTAGATGGTTTCACAAGTGAATAAAAGAAGAACCTTCAGAATTTTTCTTTTATCAAATCTAATATGACATTGATTACAAATACTTGACGTTTTTATTTATTTATTTATTTTTAATAAATTTATTTATTTATTTATTTTTGGCTGTGTTGGGTCTTCATTGCTCTGTGTGGGCTTTCTCTAGTTGTGGCGAGCAGGGGCTACTCTTTGTTGCAGTGCACAGGCTTCTCATTGCAGTGGCTTCTCTTGTTGCAGAGCACAGGCTCTATGTGCAGGGGCTTCAGTAGCTGTGGCTCAAAGGCTGTAGAACACAGGCTCAGTAGTTGTGGTACACGGGCTTAGTTGCTCCACAGCACATGGGATCTTCCTGGACCAGAGCTCAAACCCGTGTCTCCTGCATTGGCAGGTGGATTCTTAACAACTGCATCATCAGGGAAGCCCCACTTGACATTTTTAAAAAATAAAGAATATTTGTGTGATTTTTGTCAGTGCTTTTCTAGCATCTCCTACAATATTGACATCCTTATTCTCCTTGTATCTTCATAATGCTAATATTAAAATTTCCCAATTTGAAAATATGTCTGGAAAAATACCATTTGGTCATGGTGCATGATTATTTTAATGTACTTCAGTACTTGAATGGATTAGGATTTATAATAGATACATTAAAATTTTTTAATATATTTAACTGAAATCAAATTCTAGCATCATACTTAACCATGTAATACTAGAAAAGTTTTCATTATGGTTAGAAAAAGACAGGGAAACACATTCATTTTAACATTATTCTATATGTTTAGTAGCTATGCATTAGCCAAGAGAAGATGAAATAAGGTAGACAAATGAAAAGGAAAGACAAAAATAGTTTTATTTGTAAACAATATAATTATATGCATAAAACCCAGAGATTTAACATAAAAAAAGAAGAGATGAACAATTGTTTGGTGCAGATTTAATATACAAAATCAGTAGCTTTGCTGGCTACAATAATGTAATGAACATAAAACTAGAAGGTAAAAGAGAAGAAAATATCCAATTTGTAACATCATCAAAAATAATTTATATGTTAAACAACAAATGTACAGGAGCTATGTGAAGAAAAATTTTAATGGCTACAGAAGGAATTAAAGTTTAAATAGAAATATATATTGCTAATACAGAAAAATACCCAAAACTAAAAAATGTTAATCCTCTTTAAATTCTAATTAGATTGGAGAATCCTGATAACAACAATTTTAAATTTCATTTGGAAAATAAAGCATGAATAACCTGGAATTTTATGGAAAAGAATGACAAAACCCTTTTTTTATCAAATATTAACTATTATATCAAGTTATACTACTTAAAACTATTTTGTATTAACAAATTGATAGGCTAAGATAGCAATAGAACTTGTTGAGGGTCTAGTGAGAATGTCATTACATTTAAAATTTGATAAATGTGGGATTTCAAATCAGTGGTGGGAAATGAATTGTACAACAAATGGTATAGAGATAATCTGGTTTTTCATTGGGTTATAGATTTGGGGAAATAAAACATATATACATAGATATTCCATTCCAAATTCATTTAGCCAAAGACAGAAAGTTCTAGGAGAAGCATAGTGGCCACACATGGCAGGAACAGATGAAACACAGCCTCTCTGGGGCCCCATGGTCCTAACTTGGGCAAGAAACTGCTAGTGATACTGTGCAAATAAGACAGCACCTTGACAATCTGGAAAGCTTAATTTTTGTAATATCATTGTCCTTTGTAATCCAGGTTGCTATTTCATTCTGCAAGAAACTGTACTGGCAAAGCAAATGCTTGTATTTGAGAAAATGTGTGCAAATATCAGGCTCTTCTGGAACTTGAACAGAAACCAGCTTTACTATTCTTGGGACAGAATAAACAATCAAAATTGTTTTCTTTAAACAATATCTTCTATTGTTTCATTTATTTTTTCTCAGAAAGCCTATGCTCTAGAAGAGTGACTTTTTTGGAAAAAATAATGTTGAATTGCTACCTCATTTATGATGTCAAAGTATATTTTAACTGAATCAATATTTTATATATTAAAAATAAAATTGTAAAAGAACTAGAGGAAAATGTGGGTAATTAGTTTAAAATCCTTGAGAATCTCACTTTTTGATACAAGAAATAAAATTCAGAAGCGAAAACAAAGCTGAGAAATTTAATTTTTTTCAAGGAAAAATAGCATCAGAAGAATCAAAAAATAAATAATAAATTAGGAAAATATTTACAAAGTAAATGAAAAAACAGGATCTTGATGAGATACCTGCAATCCCATGTTTATTGTGGTATTACTCACAATAGCCAAGATACGGTAACAACCTAAGTGTCTGTCAACAGATGAAGAGATAAAAAAGGTATGATATATTGACAGAGGTACACAATGGAATATTACTCATCTATGAAAAAGAAAGAAATTCTGCCATTTGTGATCACATGGATGGCTCTTTAGGACATTATACTAAATGAAATAAGTCAGACAGAGAAAGACAAATACTGTAAGATATCACTTATATGTGAAATCTGAAAAGGCTGAACTCTTAGAAACAGAAACAGAATTGTAATTATTAGGAGTTGGAGGGTTGGAAAAATGGGGAAATGGTGGTCAAAAGGTACAAACTTCCAGTTGTAAGGTCATTAAGTTCTGGGGATCTAATGTACAATACGGTGATTAGAGTTAACAATACTGTATTACATACTTGAAAGTCAATAAGAGTGTAAACCTTACCAACAAAAAAAAAGAAATGGTAATTATGTGTCTTGATGGAAGTGTTAGTTAACACTTCCATGGTAATCATTTTGCAATATATGTGTACCAAATCAACACTGTATACCTTAAACTTGCACAGTATGTCAGTTATATCTCAATAAAGTTGAAAAATGCATGTAACGTGCAAAGGGTAAATCAATAACAATGGCTAAAGACTTCTTTGAGATATAGGGAGAACTGTACTGATACAGGCACTGATATTCAAAACTACTCCTTGTTAAGATATGCACATTCAAATGCAAGATTATGATTTTTACCTGTTCAAAAAGTTTGATCATGCACACTTTAGTAAACACAGTTGATGATATTTTGTAAATATAAGTGTAAATTCTTTGTAATGAAATTTGGCAATGTATGCGCATCAATTTTTAAATGCACAGATCCTTTAATCAGTTAATCGAAATTCTACACATTGTGTCCTACAGATATATTTGTGAATAATCTCAGTGTAAAAGAGGTTCCAACGGTCCATGAACCTGATCTATGTTCTTGCCCAGATTTTGCTATGTGCTTGCCATTTATTGTTAAGAGGTAATAAAAGCTATTTTCAAACAGTACAATACTAACTCTGTTTAGAAGAAGAATGTATAGATATGCATAGAAACTACTAGAGAGTTATAATTCAAAGTATTAAAAATGATTCTGCATTGCAGAACTTTTGTTCATTTTTTTTCTATATTTTCTAATTTTTATGACATAAATATATTTGACTTATACATTCAGAGAAAAACACAATATTGTATTTAAATTCTGTTATTCCAGGACTTCCCTGGCGATCCAGTGGTTAAGGCTGTGCGCTCCCAATGTAGGGGGCACAGGTTAGATCCCTGGTCGGGGAACTAAGATCCCACATGCTGCATGGAGCGGCCTAAAAATAAAATAAAATAATAAAATAAATGAAATAAAACATAAAATGCTGTTATGGGACTTTCCTGGTGATCCAGTGGTTAAGACTCTGTGCTCCCAATGCAGGGGGCCCAAGTTCAATCCCTGGTCAAGGAACTAGATCCCACATGCAGCAACTAAGAGCCTGCATGCCACAACTAATGATCCCTCATGCCACAACGAAGATCCCTCACATAGCAACAAAGATCCCATGAACCGCAACTAAGACCTGGTGCAGCCAAATAAATAATTTTTTTAATAGTACTCTTCAAAAAAAAATGCTGTTATTCCTCCAGTATCCTTAGTTCCCTCTGTCATCCACTATCAATGACATCCTGACTAAACTGAATTTTTATCCCCAAATTATCTGTCTCGTTTTAGCTCCAATCTTACATGTCCAACAGATAACTTCTCTTGCTAATTTCATAAACACCTTGAAACTATCACATCAATGTATACATCTCCTTCACTGAAGATTTATTTTTAGCTGCCTGGTCCACTGGAAAAGATCAAGTTAATGGAGTCTCAATATGGGATAAGTGATAACACTGAGATAGTGTGTTTTCACTTCAATAGGAAAAAAATTAACTCAGTGAGAAGAATTATCACTTCTAAACTTTTGGATATCAATGAAGAATAAATTTTAGGACATTTTGTAATCATCACAGGGCATTTCTCAGACTGAATTTATTGCATATAGGGACTTGCAGCTTCTGCCTAAACATACTGTCTGCTATGCAGAGAAACAGGGGCCAGTTGTTTGTTCTGTTACTACTTAAACCCTTTAAAGGCAGCTCTGAGGTTTCAGGCTGTATCTCTTTAGCATATGTTTTCCCAGAGTATGATCAGAATATGTGTAAGGATCTATATATACTTGTAAACTGGCCCATTTTCTTTTAGGCACACTGACTCTTTAGATTCCTACCAGGGCTTCAGAGACTCACAGTAGCTTAAATGTAACAGGAAGATATTTGGGTAACGTTTATTAGTCTTTTCAAATTGGCATAGCTAAGCAGGACAAGAGATATCATAAACAGTAAGGAATATTTAGTGATCCCAACCCCATTTCTAGAGTCTTGACTTCACCTTTTACTCCCTCACGCTAAGACTCATGATTTTTGTTAAAAATCAAGACATTTTTAAAGAGGTGTTTTTCCTTTGGCTTCTTTGCAGAAGTGAACTGCAAATCAGTATATAGTCATTTCATTTTCTTTCTGGGAATTTATGAAAGATATAAAATTATTAATTAGACAAACTATTAACTAAATTTAATTTATTTTATTCTGGCTGACAGAGAGCCCAAGAACATTATTAAGGAAATAAAGTAAAAGTAACTCACTCCTTTTAGAGAGCACATGAAGCAACACAAATATAGTCACTTTGGTGTAAGTAATCCAATTGTGGCATTTAGAAAAAATTTACTTGTGTAATTCCATTTGCTTTTTTGTTGTTGTTGTTTTTTGTTTTTTTTCGACATCTTTATTGGAGTATAATTGCTTTACAATGGTTCCATTTGTTTTATAATTTATCATGTACACCCTACTTCTATATGTGAAAAAGGTATCTGAAATGTAGACCAAAAAATAAAGTTTTTAAAAAAGATTTTATTCAGAATTTGGCTATAGGGGAGCTAATTACAACATTAAATAACATGGGGAGGGGGGTAATATGTATTTTTTGTAGGCAAATTAGAATTACTGTTATTCTCATTTCTGGTATCTCTTGACGCAAACTTCTCTGTAACATATTTGTAGGCAGTCACAATTAATTATTAAATTAGAGAATGAATATTTTGTGTATTAAACAAATATTAGCACCAGCTTATAGGATGATAAGGGTTTGCTAATGAGAAAGTGAGACTTGCATAAATTGTTTAAGATTTAACAAATTTGTGCTTACAGTAATGAAAGAAAAATTTTTAATTGTATAGAAATATATGTAGCCCAGACTAAGAATGATGCTGAGATCGGATTTTTTTGCAATGTAAAGCATTGCAAATGAGTAAACCTAGAGATTAATAAAATGCTAAAATGGGATGAAGGGAAAATCAGTTTAACAAAGATTTAGCCTTGAGCCAAGAGAACTCTTGTTCATAAGAAGGATCTCTCGTTATAGGTGGTTTTAGAAGAAGTGATGTTCTTCCCAGTGAAATGTCAGAATTTTATTGATTAAAAAAATTTAAACAGGACTGGATTTTGAAGTTTATAGAGCATTTCAATTATTAGTAGTTAGATGGTTCTATCTGACTTTCTAAGATTTTCCTGCTTTTATTTCTATGATATGATAATTAAACCATAAAATCAAGCACCACATGGTGGGCTGCAGGCCTCTTGAGTCCTTGGATTAATTTCAAGGGTCTGTAACACCATATGCTCACCAAATGTTTTCTGTTGATTGAACAAATAATGCATTGCATACACAGATCCACTATTTCTATTGAATATTCTATTTTAAATTTATGAGATTCTGTTTCGATAAATAAAAATTAAGGGTGGCATTTTACCCGTAGGTATTTTATTAATGCATACATACCAAAAGCATAATTTTATTCCAGCAGGATCCATAATTTTTTTAGGCCATGTCAAGAAATTTTCACACAAGAAATGACTAGAAACGATACCTTCAAAGTTAAACATTTTATATCAGGCTCCAACTAATGACAATTCAGTTTCAAATAACCAGATTTGTCAGACCTTATCATTAAATAACTAATCAACCTCAGCCATGTATAACAGACTAAAGTAAGATACCCAGACCTGGCCCAGAGAACTTTCAATTTTTGACTGAGCTATTCTTCTTGCACTTAACAAATTTTAAACTCTTCCTTTACAATTCTTTCCTCTTGGTTATATTTACTGTTATATTTAATAGTACTGGCATTTACCTTATAGCTTATACCTGAGAGGGACCTTAAATTCTCCCATCAAGAATACAATAAAAATTCTTCCAAGAGTCCATCTATCTTCATCCTTGCCACATCTGCTCCATTTTTTTGCTTTAATGAGGAGCACTGAAACTGCCTCCTAAATGGACCTTTGCTTCTAGCTTTGCCCCACTCCAATGCATACCCCATACTCTGCTAAGATAGTGTTAAAAGTAACCAGATTAGGCTCAATATGGGAGTCACTCAGGCTAAGACCCACATCAGCAAACCAAAACTTAACTAAGTTTCTATATTTGACTCTCCCAGAAAAGAAAGTCCTAGAGCAACCAATCAGCATTGCCTGCTCAGCACAAGTTACATGACCAGCTCCAAGACTTCCCTTTGCTCCATATAAGGGACATAACTCTGCTTTAACCCATCAGCAAATGCCTAGTGTAACTTCCTTGTTACTGTTCTCTTCTGCCTACAAAATCTTTTGCTTTGTACAGCTCTTCAGAGTTCTTTTCTGTCTCCTAGATTGGAGGCTGTCCGATTCACAAATTACTGAATAAAGCCAATAAGATCTTTAAAATTTACTCATGGGGGAGTGAGTAAGGGAAAAAAAAACTAAATGTACTCAGTTGGATTTTTTTAGCTTATAAAATTCAATTTCTATCACCTCATCCATTGTTAAAATCTCTCAGCTGATCCCCATTATTTGGTGGATAAAATTCAAATTCTTTTTTTTTTCTGCCTGGCTTTTTTTAACTGTAGTAAGAACATTTAACATGTTCTTCTGACAATTTTTTAAGTGGACAATATAGTATCGGTAACTATAGGCATGATCTCTAAACTTACTCATCTTGTATAACTGAAACTTTATAGGAACTGAATAGCAACTCCCCATTTTCCCCTCCCCCACCATTCTACTCTCTGCTTCTATGAGTTTGACTATATTTTCAATGACTCATTTAAGTGGACTCATATAGTGTTGTTCTTCAATGACTGACTTCTTTCACTTAGCATAATGTCTTCTAGGTTCCCCATGTTGTTACATATAGCAGGATTTCCTTCTGTTTAAAGCTGAATAATATTCCATTGTATGTATATACCACATTACCTTTATTCATTCATCCATCAATGGACAGTTATGTTGTTTCCACATTTTAGCTATTGTGAATAATGTTGCAGTGAACACGATAGTGCAAATACCTCTTTGAGATCATGATTTCAATTCTTTTGGATAAATACCCAGAGATGGGATTACTAGATTCTACAGACACAGCACACACAAAACAACCTGTTAGAACAAATAAACAAATTCAATAAAGATGCAGAATACAAAATCAACATATAAAAATCAGTTGTGTTTCTATACACTAACAATGGACTATGTGGAAAAGAAATTAAGAAAGCTAATTAAAATAGCATTACAAAAATAAAATACTTAGGAATAAACTTAACTAAGGAGGTGAAACACTTGTACACTAAAAACTACAAACTAGTGGTAAAATAAAGAAGACACAAATAAATGCAAGCATATTCCATGCTCATGGATTGTTAAAATGTCCATACTACTCAAAGTACTTGATCTACAGATTCAATGAAATCCCTATCAATATCACAATAACAGGGAAGGGATCAAGATGGCAGAGGAGAAGGAAACAAGGTTCACCTCCCTCCACAGAAGCATTGAAAATACAAGTGGAATGATTCATACAGAACAGCTACTGCATTCCAACAGAAGACCACAGATGTCCGAAAAGACAAGAAAAACTCCATGTAACTGGGTGGGGCAAAAGGAAAAAGATAAAGAAAGAATCAGGATCGGACCTGAGCCCCAGGGAGGGAGTTGTGAAGGAGGAAAGCTTCCCACACCTTGGGAAGGCTCCTCACCAGCAGAGAAGCTAGACTGGACACAGGGGGAGTTTCAGAGCCTAAAAGGGCTGAAAGAGCAGCAACTGGTTTGTGGAAGGCAGAACAGAGAGTAACCTGAACAGAGGTTTGGCACCACCACTCTGTGCTCCCCAACAGAGTGGGGGTTGGGTGCTGAAACTCAGACTCTGAATCTCAGTCCCAGAGAGAAGACCATGGCTAGGTACACAAAGAGCCTGAAGAGGTTGGGCTACGGCAACAGAGGGTGTACTAGGAAGAAGCCTGGGCCCACCAGAGAGGCAAGGCACCATTCTTGGGAAATGCACAAGGAGAGGGGCAGGACCACCATAAGAATTTCTAATGCTGTGAGCACTCCTGGGCAACAGGACACCTCCTACAGGAGGTCAGGGGGCAGGTGCAAATTGCTGCCACCATCTTGGGCTCCAGAGGCAGGCACAGTCCACTTCTTCCAGGCCCGTGAACAAATGCCAGGCCCCACCCCTCCTGACCCAGAAGGGCATGGAAAACTCACAAAACTAGGAATCCCATCAGCAGGTCACAGAACCTACCCCCGCTAACCTGGAAGGGTACAGACAGATCCAGACACTAGGAATTTCACCAGTGGGCCCCAGTACCTGCCCACACTGTCCTGGGAGGGCACAGATAGCTTCTGCTACTAGAAAATCTGTCAGTGCATGCTGGAACCCACTCTGCTGTCCCAGGAGCATTCGGATAGCTCTTGCTACTAGGATATTTGCCAGTGGACGCTAAGACCTGCCTCACAGTCCCAGGAGGGTGCGGATTACTGCCCCCACCAGGAAATCTGTCAGTGGGTGCCAGGAGCTGCCCCAGCATCCAAGAAGCATGCAGAAACCTCGCACTACTAGGAAATCCACCAGTGGGTGCTGGGACCTGCCTCACTGTCCTGGGAAGCCACAGATAGCTCCCTGTACTCTGAAATCTGCCCAGAGGAGGGGCTGAAATGACAGCTGAGCCCCAGGGGCTGTGCTACTAAGAAGAAGAGCTGAAATCTCTCTTTGAAGCTGTGCACACTGTGGAGTTATACCATCACTGATGGCTTCCCAAATTCAGCACCTGTGAAACATCTGAAAGGAAAACAAGTGCTCTTGTAGCTAGGATGGGTCTGTTAGCAGCTCTGGGCTCTGTGGGCATGTGCACATGGGGGTTGGGCCAGACCAGAGTTTGAGCTGCCTCCATAGATCTCACAGTGGGTCCAGGTGCACAACTACTACAGTCCTGGGACCTGACCTCAGTGGACCTGTACCAGTGACCAGGTGAAAACAATGCCTAAGAGTCACCAGACCCAATTGCCAGCATACCCACAGTTAAGGCAGGACTGAGAGCAGTGCCAACAATAGTATACTTTGTGAGCACACACCGCAGGTGAAAGGGGACACAACAAAGCACATTCACAGGTGAACAGATACAGAGGAATACTCAGTGGCTTCTCTCTCAGTGGGAATGCTCCAATCCCACCCACCTTGCACTACAGTTCAGAATCACAGCTAAGAAACAGATCTGGAGACCTCTACTCCAATAGCTAGGGAGAAGACTCCACCCATGACAAAGCAGTGACAACTACAAACAAAGGGGAAGTCCCGCTCAATATCTAGGGCAGGATCTGATCATCACCACAGCAATTAAACCCCCTATCAAGGGGATAAAGGCACACGCCTTTGGACCAGTCTCAACCAACAGGGGGCAGACAACAGAAGCAAGAGGAACTACGATCCTGCAGCCTGTGGAAAGGAGATGACAAACACAGTAAGTGAGACAAAATGAGACAACAGAGAAATATGTTGTAGACAAAAGAGCAAGATAAAAACTACAAGAACAACTAAATGAAGAGGAGATAAAAAAGAATTCACAGTAATGAAAGTAAAGGTAATCCAAGATCTCAGAAACAGAATGGAGACACAGATCAAGAAGGTCAAGAAAAGTTTAATAAAGACCTAGAAGAACTAACAAACAAACAAGCAGAGATGAACAAGATAATAAATTAAATGAAAAATACACGAGAAGGGATCAATAGCAGAATAACTGAGGGAGAAGAATGGATAAGTGATCTGGAACAAAATGGTGAAAATCTCTGCCATGGAGCAGTATAACGAAAAAAAAAATGAAAACAATTGAGGAGAGTCTCAGAGACCTCTGGGAGAACATTAAACACACCAACATTCAAACTATAGGAGTCTCAGAAAAAGAAGAAAAAGAGAAAGGGCCTGAGAAAATATTTGAAGACATTATAGTTGAAAACTTCCCTAACATGGAAAAGGAAATAGTCACCTAAGTTCAGGAAGCAAAGAAAGTCCCATACAGGATAAGCCCAAGGAGGAACATGACAAGACACATATTAATCAAACTACCAAAAAATTAAATACAAAGAAAAAATATTAAAAGCAACTAGGGAAAAGCAACAAATAATGTACAAGGGAATCCACATAAAGTTATCAGCTGATTTCTCAGCAGACACTCTGCAGGTCAGAAGGGAGTAGCAGGATATATTTAAAGTGATGAAAGGGAAAAAATCTGCAACCAAGAATACTTTGCCCAGCAAGGCTCTCATTCTGATTCAGTGGAGAAATCAAAAGCTTTACAGATAAGCAAAAGCTAACAGAATTCAGCACCACCAAACCAGCTTTACAACAAATGCTACAGGAATTTCTCTAGGCAAGAAACAAAAGAGAAAACGAGAGAGGAAAGGAAGAAAAAAGACCTACAAAATCAAACCTAAAACAATTAAGAAAATGGCAACAGGAACATACATATTGATAATTACCTTAAATATAATGGATTAAATGCTCCAATCAAAATACATAGACTGGCTGAATAGATACAAAAAGAAGATCCATATAAATGTTGTCTACAAGAGACAAGCTTCAGACCTAGGGACACATACAGACTGGAAGTAAGGTGATGCAAAAAAATATTCCATGCAAATGTAAATCAAAAGACAGCTGGAGTAGCAATACTCATATCAGATAAAATAGACTTTAAAATAAAGACTGTTACAAGAGACAAGGGAAGACACCGCATAATGATCAAGAGATCAATCCAAGAAGAAATATAACAATTGTAAATATATATGCACCCAACAAAAGAGCACCTCAATACATAAGGCAAATGCTAACAGCCATAAAAGGGGAAATTGACAGTAACACAATAATAGTGAGGGACTTTAACTCTCCACTTTCACCAATGGATAGATCATCCAAACGAAAATTAATAAGGAAGCACAAGCCTTAAATGATACATTAAACAAGATGGACGTAATTGATATTTATAAGACATTAAATCTGAAAGCAGCAGAATCCACTTTCTTTTCAGTTGTATGCAGAACATTCTCCAGGATAGATCACATCTTGCATCACAAATCAAGCCTTGGTAAATGTAAGAAAATTGAAATCATATCAAGTGTCTTTTCCAACCAAAATACTATGAGATTAGAAGTCAATCACAGGGTAAAAAACACAAGCACATGAAGGTTAAACAATAGACTACTAAATCACCAATGGATCACTGAAGAAATCAAAGAGGAAATCAAAAAACACCTAGAAGAAGATGACAACAGAAACATGATGACCCAAAACCTATGGGATGCAGTAAAAGCAGTTCTAAGAGAGAAGTTTATAGCAATATAATCTTACCTCAAGAAGCAAGAAAAATCCCAAATAAACAACCTAATCTTACAACTAAAGCAACTAGAGAAAGAACAAAAAAACCCAAACTTAGTAGAAGGAAAGAAATCATAAAGATCAGAGCAGAAATACATGAAATAGAGATGAAGAAAACAATAGCAAAGATCAATGAAACTAAAAGCTGGTTCTTTGAGAAGATATAGAAAATCGATAAACCTTTAGCCAGATTCATTAAGAAAAAAGGGAGAGAAGTCAAATCAATAAAATTAGAAATGAAAAAGGAGAAGTTACAACTGACATCGCAGAAATACAAAGGATCACAAGAGACTATAACAAGCAACTATATGCCAATAAAATGGACAACCTGGGAGAAATGGACAAATTCTTAGGAACCTTCCAAGACTGAACCAGGAAGAAATAGAAAATATGAACAGACCAATCACAAGTAATGAAATTGAAACTATGATTAAAAATCTTCCAACAAACAAAAGTCCAGGATCAGATGGCTTCACAGGCAAATTCTATCAAACATTTAGAGAAGAGCTAACACCTACCCTTCTCCAACTCTTCCAAAAATTGTCAGAGGAAGGAACACTCGCAAGCTCATTCTACTTGGCTGCCATCACCCTGATACCAAAACCAGACAAAGATATCACAAAAAAAGAAAATTACACACCTATATCACTGATGAACAAAGATGCAAAAATCCTCAACAACATACTAACAACACATTAAAAGGATCATATACCATCAACAAGTGGGATTTCTCCCAGTAATGCAAAGATTCCTCAACATATGCAAATCAATCAATAGGATGCACCATGTTAACAAATTGAAGAATAAAAATCATATGATCACCTCAATAGTTGCAGAAAAAGCTTTTGACAAAATTCCACACCCATTTATGATAAAAAAAAAAAAAACTCTCCAGAAAGTGTGCATAGTACAGATGAACCGGTTTGCAGGGCAGGAATTGAGACATAGATGTAGAGAACAAACATATGGACACCAAGGGGAGAAAGTGGTGGGGGTGTGGGGGTGGGGGTGTGATGAATTGGGCGATTGGGATTGACATGTATACTGATGGGTATAAAATTGATTACTAATAAGAACCTGCTGTATAAAAAAATAAATAAAATTAAATTAAAAAATTAAAAAAAAAATGTGGGCATAGAGGAAAACTACCTTGACATAATAAAGGTGATTTACAACAAACCCACAGCAAACATCATTCCCAAAGGTGAAAAACTGAAAGCATTTCCCCTAAGATCAGGAACAAGACAAGGATGTCCACTCTCACCACTTTTATTCAACATAGTTTTGGAAGTCCTAGCCATGGCAATCAGAGAAGAAAAAGAAATAAACATGATCCAAATTGGAAAAGAAGAAGTAAAACTGTCACTGTTTGCAACTGACATGATACTAAACATAGAAAATCCCAAAAATGCTCCCAGAAAATTACTAGAGCTCACCAATGAATTTGGCAAAGTTGCAGGATACAAAATAAATACACAGAATTCTCTTGCATTCCTATACACTAACAAGAAAAGGCCAGAAAGAGAAATTAAGGAAACAATCCCATTTACCATCACAGCAAAAAGAATAAAATACCTAGGAATAAACCTACCTAAGGAGGAAAAAACCTGTACTCAGAAAACTGCAAGATGCTGATGAAAGAAATGAAAGATGACAAACAGATGAACACATATACCATGTTCTTGGATTGTAAGAATAAATATTATGAAAATGACTATACTACCCAAAGCAATCTACAGATTCAATGCAGTCCCTATCAAATTACCAATGGCATTTTTTTACAGATTTAGAACAAAAAAAAAAGTTTACAATTTGTGTGGAGACACAAAAGACCCCAAGTAGACAAGGCAACCTTGAGAAAGAAAAATGGAGCTGGAGGAATCAGGCTCCCTGACTTCAGACTGTATTACAAAGCTACAGTAATCAAAACAGTATGGTACTGACACAAAAACAGACATATAGATCAATGGAACAGGATAGAAAGCCCAGAGATAAACCCATGCACCTATGATCATGTATGAAAAAGGAGGCAAGAACATACAATGGAGAAAAGACAGTCTCTTGAATAAGTGGTCCTTAGATAAATGGACAGCTACATGTAAACAAATGAAATTAGAACACTTCTTAACACCATACACAAAAATAAACTCAAAATGGATTAAAGACCTAAATGTAAGGTCAGACACTGTAAAACTCTTAGAGGAATACATAGGCAGAACATTCTTTGACATAAATCACAGTTAGATCTTTTTTGACCCACCTCCTAGAGTAATGAAAATAAAAACAAAAATAAACAAATGGGATCCAGTGAAACTTAAAAGCTTTTGCACAGCAAAGGAAACCATAAACAAAACAAAAAGACAACACTCAGAATGGGAGAAAATATTTCCAAATGAAGCAACCAACAAGGGATTAATCTCCAAAATACACAAAAAGCTCATGCAGCTCAATATCAAGAAAACAAATAACCTAATCAAAAAATGGGCAGAAAATCTAAATAGACATTTCTCCAAAGAAGACATACAGATGGCCAAAAAGCACATGAAAAGATGCACAACATCACTAATTATTAGTGAAATGCAAGTCAAAACTACAATGAGGTATCATTTTACACCAGTCAGAATGACCATCATCAAAAAATCTACAAATAATAAAGGCTGAAGAGGGTGTGGAGAAAAGGGGATCCTCCTACACTCTTGGTGAGAATGTAAATTGGTACAGCCACTCTGGAGAAAAGTATGGAGGTTCCTTAAAAAACTGAAAATAGAACTACCATATGACCCAGCAATCCCATTCCTAGGCATATACCCAGATAAAACCATAATTTAAAAAGATACAGCACCTCAATATTCATTGTAGCACTATTTACAGTAGCCAGGAGATGGAAGCAAGTTAAATATCCATCAACAGAGGAATGGATAAAGAAGATGTGGTACATATATACAATACAATATTTCTCAGCCATAAAAAAGAACAAAATAATGACATTTACAGCAACATTGATGGACCTAGAGATTGTCATATTGAGTGAAGTAAGTCTGACACAGAAAGACAAATATCATATGACATCACTTATATGTGGAATATTAAAAAGAAAAAGAAAAGCATGCAAATGAACTTATTTACAAAACAGAAGTAAAGTCATTGATGTAGAAAACAAATTTATGTTTACCAGGGTATAAGTGGGGAAGAGATAAATTTGCAGATTGCGACTGACATATATACTATATATAAAATAGATAGCTAATAAGAACCTGCTGTATAGCACAGGGAACTCTACTCAATACTCTGTAATGGCCTATATTAGAAAAGAATCTTAAAAGAAAAAAAAAAAACAGTGGATATATGTATAACTGATTCACTTTGCTGTACACCTGAAACTAACACAACATTGTAAATCAACTATACTCTAATAAAAATTTTAAGAAAAAAAATCACAATAGCACTTTTTACCGAAATAGAAAAAGCAATTCTAAAATTCATATAGAAACACAATAGACACCAAATAGCCAAAACAATCTTGAGAAAAAAGAACAAAGCTGAAGACATATCACACTTCCTGAGTTCAAAATATATTACAAAGCTACAGTAAATTAAAACAGTATGGTGTTGACAAAAGACAGACAGATGGACCAATGGAACAGAATATAGAGGCCAGAAATAAACCCATGCAAATAAGAGCAACTGACCTTTCACAAGTTTAAAATTGTAGCATAAAACACAAGGGGAAAGCTTCATAACATTAGCCTAGGCAAAAATTTCTTGGATATGACACCAAAATTACAGGCAACAAAACAATTTATTTAATATGATATACATGACTTGATAATCTGATCACTAAATACCTTTAAACAACATCTTCTATCCATTTCTTCACAATCTTCCAGCCATTCCAAACTAGGAGTTTTTTTTTTTGTTTTTTTGTTTTTTTTTAAATCAGGGATTTTTTAAAAATAATTGTGTTTATTTTTACTTGTTGACAGTTTGCTTTATTTATTTATTTATGGCTGTGTTGGGTCTTCGTTTCTGTGCGAGGGCTTTCTCTAGTTGTGGCAAGCGGGGGCCACTCCTCATCGTGGTGCACGGGCCTCTCACTCTCGCGGCCTCTCTTGTTGCGGAGCACAGGCTCCAGACGCGCAGGCTCAGTAGTTGTGGCTCACGGGCCCAGTTGCTCCGTGGCACGTGGGATCTTCCCAGACCAGGGCTCGAACCCGTGTTCCCTGCATTAGCAGGCAGATTCTCAACCACTGCGCCACCAGGGAAGCCCCCAGGAGTTTTTTTAATATATGTCATCCTGGTTCATACCTTAGGTTAATGTAGTGGGTTTCATTCCAACAATTACACTCCCTACTCCACCTCTCTTACCAGCAGTCAATTTTGACCTTCTGGAGATATGTGGTCCAGGAAGGACACTCTTCCCCTCTTAAAAGAATAAATTATGATTAATCAACAAACTTTTTCTGTAAAGGGCCAGATACTAAATGTTTTAGGCTTTGTGAGCAAAGAGGTTAATTCCAGGATATTATGCAAGTACTTACCTAAAAATAGAAAAAACAAATTTTCCAAACTGTTTATTAACAAAATATAATCATAATAATTGACTACACTTTAAATACAGATCCACTAATGAGAGGAACTGAGTTCCTTTTGGGGAACTGATATTATGCCAATGTATTTGCAGCCCAAAGTTCTTAGCTTTACCAATAGCTTCTTTGTCATGACTCTGCTCTTTTTTTTTTTTTTTTTTAACTTTCCTTTCTTAAAATGATGGTATTAAGAAGTTACTAAGTCTGGATTGTTCTTATTCAGATATTATGCAATAAGAAAACCATCTGCCTGTTACATGTCTTTTTGTGCTTCATCTCAGCAAATCATTGCAAGGTTTATATGAAGTCCTTAGCAAGGTTACCAATATATGCTTTGTCAGGCTAAAAAATATTTTCAGTTGTTCCTAGCATTACCATGAATGATGTTCTCAATACCAATGATAAGCAGCACTCCATTCCCAACACTGAAAGGCACTTGAGAGTAAGGCACAGTGGCAGCCATTAGAGGGAATGTACTTGTGATTTGCATAATCATCAGGATGCACTTGACACTTCATTGTCCTAACTTGCTGAACTCTAGTGCCAGATTACAAATTAGATCCGTCTCCACACATTCCCTGAATAATACAAAGCTTTAACATTGACTTCTCTCAAAAAAACCATCATATTCCAGATGATATTGACATTAAGGGATATATCATTCTCCACTGCTTAGCGATATTTAAAAGTATTTACACATAAAGTGATTAGAGTAATTAAAAGTTTTAATTTATGTGATTTTTTAAAATATTGTAATATTCAATATTTTATTATTAGAGAGTCACATAAGGAAGGATTTTTTGTGTACAGAACTTTTTCTTTTAGCAGCAGAATTCATTCTCCTGCTCAGAAACTTCCCATGTTTTCTATTGATTCAGAAGTCTCAATTTGGGATTCAAGTGCCTCTAGAAACTGGACATTACCTTATTTGAGTTCATTGTTCTTTGCTCCCTACATAACTGTGTGTCCAGCTATCTATGGCTAATCTTCAGTGGAATGTCCCACAAGTATTCAAACTCAACATGTACCAAATTTGACTTTCACCCTCCAAAATTCATTCTTTATTCTATGGTTATGTCTCAGTGAATAAATCCACTGACCACCCTGTTATTCAAAGGCCCCAAAATAATAATAGCTTAGTTGAGAACCAGGGACATTATTTCATTTGAATCCTAATAAGTATCTGTGAATTTTTATTATCCCCAATATATATATGAATATTGAGACTTAGCCAGATTAAGAAATTTGCCTCACAGTTAGAAAATAGATTTGAATAGATTCAAATCAAAACTGATTTGAATCAGTTTGTCTGACCCTTAAGCCTCTGTTCATAATGGCTATGCTGAACTAGAATCCTTTAATCACTCTTTCCTTCATTCTCACCAGAAATCAGCTGTCTGTTTACTGTCTTTTCATACTGACTCTCCACAAAGGAGTCAGTGACAATGTCATGGCTGACATGCTAGTCTATTGACCTGAACTATGTATAGAGGAGGGGCCATGTGGCAACAGACAGAGGGTCAGGTGAGTTACTGCCTAAACACTTTTGATGGCATGTGAGGCAGACTGTTTCTTAAAATCAAGTGTTTATGTGAAAAGAGAAGATCTTTATGATTATAAGAGCTACAATCTGACCTAAATCTGGATCCCAGCTCAACTGATTATTAGAAGCTATGAGTCTTTGACAAAAATTTAGCTTCAGACCTCAGTTTCTTCATCTGTACAATATTTAGATGAAATGAAATAATACACATAAATTACAAAGCACTATAATATCTTCAGTAAGTGCAGGTAGTAAGTGCTCAATAAATATTTGTTAAATGAAAAAATAAATTAAGTGTTTGAGACATCCCTGTATACTTATCATAAATATGTTTTTATTTGGGCTAATTTGGGTAGAATTTTTTGTTTCTTGCAATTTAATAATTCCTGACTGTTTGCATTATTTATCACTACATAATAAAATACCCCCAAACATAATGGTTTAAACAAAAAGTTGTTATTATTCTATCTCAGTACTTTTTTTTTTTTTGGTCAGAATATTTGAACAGAGTGCACAAAGTGTCGCCTGTCTCTGTTTCATAATGTCTGGGCCCTCAGTTGGGTTGATGCAAAGGCTGGTGGCTGGGACAGCTTAGAGTCATCTCACTACTTGTTCTATTTGTTCCCTTTGTCTTTATTACAATATGCTTTCCTAATTAATCAGTATCCCTTTAAACATTATACCACTTCATGTGTAGCATGAAGATCTCAAAATAGTATATTCTCAATCTTTCTCTCCCATCCTTTGTGCTATTGATATAACTTATTTTACTTTTTTGTTGTAAACACAAACTACTTTGCTTTAGACTGTCTGTTATTTTTTAGATTTGTTTAAGCTAAGAAATACAAACTTATTTTATCTTTATCCTAGTCCAGCCCTCTTACATTTCTTTGTGTAGGTCCAAGTTTCTGTTTTATAATATATTCCTTCTCCTTGAAAGTCATTATTAAACTTTCTTGTCTAATACTGCTGTAGAATTATACAGAATACTGACTATAGAATTATGGGTTGATATCCTTGTTTTATTCTTCAGTACATTAACAATATCATTTCATTGTCTAATGCTATCATGGCTTCTCATGAGAATTCAGCAATAATTTTTATTTTTGTTCCTCTGCATGTCATCAAGATTTTCTTTCTGAGTTTTGTTTTCAATAGTTTGAATATGATATGCCTGTGTATGTTATGTTTTGCTCTGTTTGGTTTGGTTTGTTTTTGTCTTTTGGTATTTTCCCACTTGTTGTTGAGTTTGGGGATCTACTGTTTGGCATATGTCATTAATTTTAGAAAATTCTCAGCCATTATTTTTTCATTAATTTAAAAAAGATTTCTTCTGCCAAATTCTCTCTCTCTTTTTCTTCTGGAATTCAAACTACATGTATATTATACTGCTTGATATTTTCAGGTGCTATAGATGCTCTATTCTATTTTTGCTCACTTTTTCTTCTCTTTGTGCTTAGTTTGGGTAATTTCTATTGGCTTATTTTCAAGTTCACTTATGCCTTCCCTCACAGTGTTGAACAGAGTGGAGGCATTCTTTATCTTTCTTACTGTTTTTCTCATTTATGCCATTTCCATTTAATCATTTCTTATTGTTCCCATCTCTCTGCTGAAGTTACCCATTTGATTTTGCATGTTGTCTATCATTTCCATTAGAGCCATAAACATATGGATCATAGTAATTTTAAACTTCCTGTTATATAGTTTCAACACCTGTGTCATATCTGAGTTTGGTTCTGATGATTGTTTCTTGAGAGTATGCTTTTTCATTATACATGTATGTATATATATGGAAGTGGGCACACTTATCCATCTGCTAGGCCTTTAGTGTAAGAGTTTGAGTAAAAGCTGGGCTAGATTTGAGGCTTACTGTTACTATGGTTAAACCCAAAGAACCCTTTGATTCCTATAGTGATACCTTTTGTGTAGGATGAGGATTTATTCACTACATTAGATCTGTGCAGCCCTCAGCTGTAGCTACACATCAGAAAGGGGCTCTTTGCACACTGTTGTTGCCTGAAGCTTGTTGGACTGCTGGTGGTGACTGTTGTCTGTTCCAAAGCCTCAGCCATAGCAGGAACCAAGTCCCTGGGTGTCAGAAGCATGGTCCACTCAGTTCTTCTGACCCTTTCCTGGCTGTGTGGGCCCAGAGTATATTCCTGCTCCTCCCAGGAGTGTGTTCTTCATGTTCCCCTCCTTCAGTGCTCTAGGGTAAAATGGTTTGTTGCCCTCCCTCCCACAGGCATTGGTTCCTTATGAAGAGATGGGGAAAAAGTCAAGTGGCATTTGTTGGCCCTCCTGCAGAGGTGCTTTCCCCTCCCCCAGGACTGCATCAAAATCAACACCTTCTTCACGCTCTCTGATCTTTTCTGTGATTACATGGTGGGATTCACAGAGAAAATCCAGCAAGATGGTGTGGACTCCTCCCATTTCTAGAGCTCCCAAGGGTTCAACACTGTCCTGCCAGTGTGCCCTGGGCCTTCACCCATTTCTCAACTGTTATAGCTGAGTTCTTCCTGTTGTTGTTCAGCAGCATCTGGTAAGTGAGTGCTTGTGTCCCCTCTCTCCCTGAAGATGCCTGTCTCTCTTTAGTGTTTGGGCAGTTGTTTTGTTTGTTTTGTTTTGTTTTGTTTTGTGGTACGTGGGCCTCTCACTGTTGTGGCCTCTCCCGTTGCGGAGCACAGGCTCCAGACGCGCAGGCTCAGCGGCCATGGCTCACGGGCTCAGACACTCCGCGGCATGTGGGATCTTCCCAGACCGGGACACTAACCCGTGTTCCCTGCATCGGCAGGCGGACTCTCAACCACTATGCCACCAGGGAATCCCTGGGTAGTTGTTTTGCAACCTCAGTTATTTAATAGATATAAAAGTTATGAATTTGAAGTTATTCTAACCGTTTTTTATAAAGATGGAAGTAATGTTCTGCCCTGCTCTCTACATTCTTGGGAGGAGTCTAGAAGTCTTTAATGAGATATTTTACCTTCTTTTTTCAAATACCGAGTCTTCAAGATTGGTGAGCACTTTTCACGTAGAATGTATCTCAGTTTGGATCACCCCTATTTTGAGTGCACAACAGCCACATTCAATTAGGGCTTCCATATTGGACAGAGCAGCTCTAAACTTATAGCTACTGAATATTGTGAACATCATAGTCATGATGTGTATATTTTAAAACTAATGTTAATGGATTTTGTCCTATGAGCAGTGAAAAGTTTATATTTTGATTTTTTTCATGATTTTTAAAAATTATTCTTAGTATTTTCTAAGAGGTCATTCAATCTGAGCATAGAAGTAAGGCAAATGCCGTATTATCTTTATTATATACCTTAACTGCCTTACTTTTTTGTAAACTGAATGCTATTGAGAGTGTTAATGATAATAGCTGAGATGAAAATTTGTTAAGTTTGGTCAATAGAACATTTTCTAGTTCATATTTTGGTACCTATCTTTAAGCCTAGCTGAGTTGCTATATTAACGTATTTTTTGAATGATATGCAAACATCTTCAGCTTCTTCATGCTGAGATCTTTATTATTATCCAACATCAAAATAACAATTTTTTTTTTTCTTTTTTTGCAGTACGCGGGCCTCTCACTGTTGTGGCCATTCCCGTTGTGGAGCACAGGCTCAGCAGCCATGGCTCATGGGCCCAGCTGCTCCGTGGCATGTGGGATCTTCCTGGACCGGGGCACGAAGCCGTGTCCCCTGCATCGGCAGGCGGACTCTCAACCACTGTGCCACCAGGGAAGCCCAAAATAACAATATTTTAAACCACCAGAAACAAGTTGTAAGATATTATGAATAAACTCATTTGCTTGAATAGCAACACCAAAAATCCTTTAACAAATTCATGAATTTTGATTTATGCCAGATGTATAAATGAGAATTTGAATACCTAATGTAGAATTTAAATGGAAATGCCAATGAAGTCTATAATAACAGAAATATAAGATGTCTTACAGTTTATTTATTTTATTAAATTCATTATTTTCCCAGATAAAATACATTCATTCAGACCATTTATTTTTTTGACATTTGTAACTCTGATCTCAAAACTCCAGTTAAAATAAATCTTTGTTCATTTCACTTCTTGTACTGTAGTGTTTTCTGCCTTCATTTGTTTCACTATGAGACACATTCCAGTTGAGACAAATCATTTCAGGAAATGAGTTCTAAGATTTCTCTCAGTCTCTTTCTTTCTCTCTCTCTGCCTGGATATGTTCTAAATTCTGCTGTTCTTGTGATCAATAATGGCATCTTTTTTTACTTTTCATATTTGCAATGATCCTATAAAGACAAGAACCTGTATGATTATTTCACAAAAAACTATAAATGCAATATAGTTGAAAAATTAAGGGGTGGCGCAGTGGTTGAGAGTCCGCCTGCCGATGCAGGGAATATGGGTTCGTGTTCCTGGAAGATCCCACATGCCGCGGAGCAGCTGGGCCCATGAGCCATGATCGCTGAGCCTGCGCATCTGGAGCCTGTGCTCTGCAACGGGAGAGGCCACAACAGTGAGAGGCCCTCGTACCGCAAAAAAAAAAAATTAATACTTAAATTTTTGAGATAGCTGAAGTAAGAAGCTGAAGTAAGTCAAGAGAAAGGGACACAACAGGCTGTAAATGTTCACGCTAATGCTTGTCCATAACATCCCCCCCCAGCCCCCAGTATCTCAACTACAAGGTTAATTGATATGAATTTGCACAAAGGTTTAGGTTGCTAGTTTGTAATAATGATTAGTTAACATGATGATATAGTGTGACTAAGCCTTTTCTTGTGTTTCCTAGGCCCACCCTACATAAATGTGCATGACTAAACCGTGTTGGCTATAATTTCTTATACTTTTGGTGGAATGGTACAGGTCTGTTGGGTGGGTTTAAAGAAAGACTAGTAGGGATTGGAGAAAAAAGTACAAATAACTCTGTTGAGGAATTTTGTTTAAAACCAAGGTCACTGTCCTCCCCTCCAAAAAATTGGAACATTAGCTATGGGGAAAAATAGAGTCAAGATTTTTTTCTAAAAATATGAGATAAAAGGGCATCTTTGAACACTAATGGATGGACCTAGAGTCTGTCATACAGATTGAAGTAAGTCAGAAAGAGAAAAACAAATACCATATGCTAACACATATATATGGAATCTAAGAAAAAAAAAGGTCATGAAGAACCTAGGGGCAAGATGGGAATAAAGACACAGACCTCCTAGAGAATGGACTTGAAGATATGGGGAGGGGGAAGGGTAAGCTGTGACAAAGTGAGAGAGTGGCATGGACATATATACACTACCAAATGTAAAATAGATAGTTAGTGGGAAGCAGCCGCATAGCTCAGGGAGATCAGCTCAGTGCTATGTGACCACCTAGAGGAGTGGGGTAGGGAAGGTGGGAGGGAGGGAGACGCAAGAGGGAAGAGATATGGGAACATATGTATATGTATAACTGATTCACTTTGTTATAAAGCAGAAATTAACACAGCATTGTAAAGCAATTATACTCCAATAAAGATGTTAAAAAAAAAACAAAAAACACTGATGATAATGATCCAGGAAAGAGAGACAGAGAGACGGAGAGAGATGATGGAGTACAATAAGAGGAGAATTACTGAAGAAGTTGAGAGTAGATGGGATAAAGTGGACATGTGGACAAGCTAGCTTGAGGCAGAGCTTGGGTAATATAACCAGGCTAAAAGCAGGGAGACAAGATGCTGGTGCAGATGCTGTTATGTGATTAGGTAGGTGCAGTTTAAGGAGTTCAGGACTTGTTTTCTGATTGTTTCCATTTCCTCAGTGACTCAGAAACAAGGTTATCAGCTAAGAAGAAGTATGGGGAGATAAGTATGGGGGTTGAAAATAAAGGAGAAGGTATGAAATAGACATCTGAAAAAGAAAGAGAGTGAGTGGACAAGGGATGGGTTGTAGTATTATACGTCTTTAGCAATAAAGCCCATATACAGCTCAACTCCAAGTCATATAAATTTTAACTCATAAATTTTTCTCAAATTCATCTACTTCTCTCATTTCCACTGCTACCTTACTCCAAATGACCACTGCCTCTTGCCTAAACTACTAAATTGGCTTCCTAGTTGGCTTTTACATATTCACTATTGCTCCTCTCTAATCCATTCTTACCACTGCAACCAGGGACATCTTTTCAAGTTCAGGTTTATTCATGTTGCCCTCTGTTTAAAACTCTCCAAAACTCCTCTGAATGGAAACAGCCCTTCCTAGGAGAGCCTCACCTCAACTCCTTCCTCCCTCACTTGAAGTGGTTCTGTAACAACAGCTTCTTTTCAGTTCCTCTAAAGAACAATGCTTCATAAGTGCTACGTGGAAAATCCTTCACTTCTCTCTTCACTTATTTTCTTCCATATTTCAGTTGAATCATCATTTTCTCAAGGAAATCATCCCTGTTCATCTTCCTCATTACATGCTTTGACAGTGTCATATGCTTTTCACAGTCATAATTATTTTAAATTTATTTATGGGATTATTTGACTATGTTCCCCATTAGACTGGGAAGCTCCAAGAGGGTTAGCACTGTGTGTGTTTTTTGTTTTTAATACAGACTATGTTTGCTTTTGCTCACCAGTTTATCCCTAAATACTTAACACAAAATAGACCTCATAAATATTTTTAAAATTAATTTTGATGGAGTAACTCTAATGGGTACCAGTTATTAAAAATATACTGCGTGTAAAATTCTGAGCTACATTATTTATAAGATTTATTTAATCTTTATAAAAACTTGTAAAGTAAGAATTATTATCTAGCTTTAAAGATGAAGATGTTGAGACGGAGATGGAGATGTTAAGTTCTCCAAAGTTGCACAGCTGGTGTGTAAACCAGATAGATCTGACTCCAAAGCACAATTGACCAGTCTCAATTGTGATTTTACCAACTTACTCATCTACTGCCTGATTTTGTTTCCCCCTTTCAGCCTAAACAGATTTATCTCTTTATTTTTTTAAAAAAACTCCAGCTTTCAAAATATAACTGATTAACTCACAATAATTTGTTTTATGGGTAAATGCTCAGGAATATATCATTTTCAAAGAAGCGTACATCTTCTTAGCAAAAATAAATGGTGTTCTGGGTTCTGTGTGTATATCTGTACACCTGTTTCTGTTGTGGAATATATAAAGGGCAGAAAGTCATTAGTATTAATAGATTTTATTCATTATCACCATATAAAGAAAAAAATAGAAAATGATTTATGTTTTACCTTTGATATTGTAGATAAATCAATAGTAATGTTAGCTTTTAAAGTTATGTAACCCTATAGAAAATCTGTGTTTCATATCTAATGTAATTTTGCAGCACTGGTTCATTACCAATAAGTGAGATTTTCAGCTCTCAATATGCCTGTCAACTATTTAAAGCAAGAGAATATTAAAATATAGGCTCAAAAATTTATATTCTTAATTTTAACTGACCAAAGCAATAAAATCTTCCCAGGCCACTTAACTTGGAAAATGCTGATCTTAATGTATTTTTAAAGACTAAGAAGTAAATCTCAAGTCATTCAGAGAACTTGCTTTCCCCAAGTGTGCCATTGTGAGCAGACCTCCTTTCCTTGCACATAGAAACATAACAGTCACCTCTTGCAAAAACTGGAACCATCACTAATTACCCCAGGTAGCAGCAGTCAGAATATATGAGGCTGGTTTCACCACTTGGCTTTATAGCATTGTATTTTCAGTCAGGTGAGTAGTGATTAAGCTGCGTGAATTCCCATTAGAGCCACATATCAGAATCAAAAGATAACCGGGCTACAAGTCATTTAAATTCATTAGCATGGGAAGCAGCAGTAAGTACACTCTTGACCACATTGGGCTGTATTAGATATATTTTGGGGTGAATGAAGCCACAGGGGTATGGCATTAGCTCTAATAATAGGTCTTAGCTAAGTAAACTCAACCCACATTTCCCAAATGATTACTACTCTTACACAGTCATTTCATAAATGCTCATGGCTTATTTCCCACTCACAAAGGGAACGCTGAGTCTTTCCTCACTTTGCTTTTGCATGCATACTCATAAATTTGTGAAGTTTTGTTGACAAGCCATTGTTTCAGATTTGAAAAAGAGGGACCACTGCTTATAGAAAATACAATATTTTGTCAAGGATATGAGAAATGTTCCTGAAGGACTACTGACATTCTGTGCCAGGCTGACCACACGTCACCACACTGCGTTCTTGGTGTCAGTATAAAAGCCAAGGTAAAATACTGTCTTCATAAATGTAAGGCTCTAGTGACCTTTAATACTCTCACTAATAAAATCTGTTTGAACAGTTATAATTCGAGTGTCCAGATTTCCCCACTGAAAATCACCTATAGTTGCAAAGGAGACATTTGGGCTGAGTATTAGCCCTTTCAGCTCAAACAGACGGTTCTCTGTTCATTTGTAGACCTTGTAAAACACATAATCCAACTAAGGAGACCTAAACCAACCAAAATCAGTTCTTTATATTCAGAATTTTTTTTTAAACTTCTCATGTTGAACCCAAAGCACTTCCGTCCTCCTAGTCTGCTTTCAGAGAAAAGAGGCACAACTCTCTGGTTGATGGTGTGTCTCTGTCTGCTATGCTAGCACAGTCAGCAGTGGTCACTCAGCCATCACTCACAAAGCTAGGAAGGCTGAAAGCAGAGAACTAAGGTGAGATGTGATTTCTCCATTGTCTCATTCTCCCTGTACCTCTTTCAGTTATCTAGCCTGGAACTACCCATGAGCTGTTTAAGTCAAGTGCGAAGGGAGTTATTTCTGAGTCACTATAAAGAGCATAGAAAACCATTTATTCTTGAGCAGAATTTCATCTTCCAATGCTTCTGTAAATAATAACCCATTCAAGATTTTGTTTTGCAAATATAAAAAAATCATTTACAAATGTGTGGTCAGAGAGGAGAAGTCCTGTTTGACTTGGTTTTTTCTCCCCAGACCTTTCCGTGTACCCTCACTCATCTCTCCTCCAGTAAATGAGCATTCTGTTTAGTCAGTCTTATTTATCTTTGATCTCTGCTTCTGTCACAACAGTCCTAGAGTGTTGTTCCATATGTCTGTCACCATAACTTTTTTCTCAAATTGAGTTTGAGAGTTTCTGAAAATATTCTATTTGGTCTAAGAGTATTCTATGTGAATTTTTACTTTTTTTTGTCTTATAAAATTAAAATAATAAAAAAGCATATAAATTGAACACAGTGCTCTGTTGGGTATATACTTCACTCTCTGGCAGGGCAGTATAGTATCATATACGCTTGTTACTTGACCAAATATTTATGATTCCCTTACAAGGCACATTGTCAGGATAGTGCTTCCACACCACCTTGAAAATAGGTGGGGCCATTTTTCTTGGTTTAGCCAATAGAATTGAGAGAAATGATATGTGTCATTTCTTAGGGAAAACAAAGATCTGGTGTGCGTTTGCTATCTGGTACAGAACTGGTAATGTTCTAGATGGTAGCTGCTTCACCAGCCTGGACCCCTCTGTGATTACAATGAGCAGAGTTCCTTAGCTGATCATGATAGGCAAGGAGCATGCAGTTTGTGTGGGGCATCAAGCCACAGCAATTCAGAAGTTACTTTTTACTATCATGTGATCTAGCCTAACATGACAGTTGTTTTCTAACACTAGATCCTAGAAAGTATCTGGTCATTTCTATTTCTTTATCAATCTTTACATCATTTTTCTCCTTGTATGTCTTTTTTCCCTTTCCTCTCCTTCCTTTCACTGATCTCCCCACACAGAACCCCATCATCTCTTTACAAGTGAGTAGCACTTCTGAATACCATCTAGCTTGATTATTGTCACTGAGATAGAAAGAACTACTTCCTCTGAGCTATGATATAAGATAGCATAACTTACAGTCGTTCTATCTTCCTCTACTTAGAACATCTTAAAACAGTAAGACTTGACAAGCCAAGTGCCCTGTCCAGCATCTCAAATGATCTTATTTTTACACTTTTCCTTCTAAATTGTGGATAAGATTGAAGATTAGTACAAAAAGAAGTCTCTTCCAGGTAATTTTGTTGCATGATTAAACCTGATCATAGCTCAGCAAGAAATAATGGTTTAAATTTAAATTTCTATGGTACCAGCCAAGAATGCAAAGAACAAATAGGAAAGTGGATGCCAGATCACAAGATATAAGTTTTTAAATGTAATTGAAATGACATAAAAGAACATATTTCTTGAAGCTTCACACATTCTACTTAGAGTAGGCTTAATTGGCTATATATTGCTCTATTTAGACATCATGAATATGGTATGTTTTTAAAGTAAAGACAAGTAATATCTTCCACTGGCTTTTATGATGATTACATCATACAGAGATGATAGAAAATATCTAAATATGTCCTGCTTTAGAAGCAAGGTATTGTGTAGTAATTAGGTCACAATGATCAGATTTATAATAAGTATATTAAGTGCACATTAATAGTAGAGAATAAGCAAGACTGTTAGAGCTTAGAACTCATTTTTGAAAGTTTAATTATGCTAACTAGGGAGTGTTATGGAATGAAGGTTTAAAATCTTATTCCTACCACTCTCTAATGGTTTAGGGGTCTTTTTAATGAAACATATTCTGTCTTAGGCACTTCTCCATTGATATTCAGGGAGGTACATTCATTTACTCAAGAAAAAATAATACCCTTAAATTCTGGGTTAATCACCCTTAGCAAAAATATGCATAATTATATTAGAAATAATCAGAAATTGCATCATTTGTAGTAGACACTAGTTGTTTCTGTTTGTTTGTTTTCTAAATGTCCATTTTTACTCTGAAGCTGCTCCTTCCACATCCCATATGGCTCTTCTGTGATGGTCAATCCCTGTGCTCAAGGGACAATTTATCACTAGTTATGGATTTTTAGATTTGATTTCCTAATTTTTAAAAAGTACTTTTTCATCTATTTGCGTGAGGCCTATTGATCTGTAATATTCTTCTGTTTTTTAATAATGTCTGTCAGATTTTAGTACTAATGTTATATTGGCCTCATAAAATAAGCTGGGTATTTATTCTACCTGCTCTAAATCATTTGTGCAAGATTAGTCTTATTTCCTCCTTGAATATTTTTATATAATTCACCAGTGAAACCATATGGGCCAGCAGTTTCCTTTTCAGAGGGTTTCGTTAAAAAAAATTAATTTCTGTAATAGATATAAATCTAGTTCTTCCTATGTTGATTTGGTAAGTTGTATTTTCCAAAAATTTGTCTTTTTTTTTAAGTTGTCAAATTTGTTTGCATAAAATTTTTCATAGTATTATTTTACTATCCTTTTAATGTCTTTGTTGATAAGCTTACCATCCTAAGACTTCTACTAAAGATTCATTACTTTTTAAGTTTTTAGACTTAAATATTGTTATCCTGTAGACTATGATCTTTACTCCTCCTCTTTTCTCCTTTTATGAGCTATCTAAAAATGTTCTGATCTAATGCCATAATTTCAATAACCCTTCATAGCAACAGTATCTAAGCCTGATGGCACATGAGAAATACCTGTCTGCTTTTTTAAAAATGCTACATTCTGTACTTCTCTCCAAACTAACTAATGTCTGGGAAAGGCCAGGCATTAGTGTGCCCAGCATCTTCTCTAACGGCTCTAACAGGCAGCTGTGGTTGGGAATCACTGCTTTAAATACTCAAGATCCTGAACTCAAACCTCTGCTAAATATGTGTCTGAGAACCTGAAGTCAATTTTTTTCAACTGCCTAGTAGGTTGTTTGAGAAACCTGAGTTCATTGCCTTCATTGCTGAAACTTGCTCTTCCTTCTGCAATTTTTGTTTTTTTCTTTATAAACGAACAGAGTTGAGGCAAATTTACATTAAAAATACACTATGTTTAGTGTAGAAACTATTTTGAAGAGTACACACACTGTATGTAACCACCCTACTCAAGATATCCCTTCCTATCATCCCAAGGAAATCCCTCCTGTTCCTTTGATTTCATTTGTCCCATTCCCAGTTGTAGAGACCACTGATCTGGTTTCTGCCAAATGCAGATTAGTTTTGTCAATTCTAGAATTTCATTTTGATGAAGTCATACAGAGTGTCCAATTTTGTTTCTGGATTCTTTCATCTCAGTATGCTGTTTTTTGAGATATAAGATGCATCCATATTATTGCTTATATCAATAGTTTGTTCCTTATCATTGATACATAGTATTCCATTGTATGAGGATAACCTGTTTGGTTTATCTATTAATTAGTCAAAAAACATCTGAGTTATTTAGAGTTGTGGGCTACTATATCTCAAGCTACGTATCTTGCAACAATAATGAAGATTTTTTAACTGTGATCTTGGACTTCTGAAAGTCAGACTGCCATATATCCAAACAAATTGCAAATCCTGAATTTTTTTACAATCTCAAATTAGTGAAAACAAACACAAGGACTTGGGAAACAAGTAAAATAAAGATTGGGCCTTGGAAAGAGTCAATGAAATAGGATTGTCAGAACTCTAGCCCTTCTCCCTCACTTCCTGCTTTGGCTGCTCTTTCTCTTACCATAATCAACTAGAGTGCAACCAGGAGCAGAGAGCATCTGATCTGTCTTTTCACCAAGTCTGAGTCATGAGGGAGACATGATGGCTCATCTGGCTAGTAAGTGGACAGCTGTGTGTCAAACCTGTCAAGAGTACAGATCATTGTTGAGCCCTCCCGTTAGCTAGCACCATTCATCAGAAAACCAACAAAATATTTGCTGGTGGATTGATCACATAGAGGCAGCAGTGAGGATTTGTTCTCAAACAGACACTTATTCTGGGTATAAATTTACATTTCCTACCTGCAGTGCTTCCATCAGTATTACCATCTGTGGAGTTACTGAATGCCATTATGATATCTGACACAATACTCAGCAAATAACTCATTTTACAGTAAAATAGGTGAGGAAAAAGCCAGCACTCATGAGAGTCACAGGTATTGTCACATACCCCATCAGCTGGCATGATGAAATGGAGGAATAATCTAATAATGGTTTAGTCACATCCTTACCTGGATGGCAAACCCTGCAAGGATGCTGAGCTGTAAATAAAGTTTTGATGTATGCTTTGAGACAACAGCAGTACATAAAGTTTCAGGAAACAAGAAGTGTAAAAAAGTGATTTTTATCATTCTCTGTAGTTTTCTTAGTTGGGCAGGATTTTGTCTCCTCCCTAACCTCTCATACCAGCCAGAAATATCTAGCAATGTCTGGAGACATTTTTTATCTTCATGGCTGTGAGGGTGCTACTAGCATCTAGAGATAGAGGGCAAGGATGCTGCTAAACATCCTACAGGACAGCCCCCTATAACTGATAATAATCCACTCCGAAATGTCAGTAGTGTTAAGGCTGATAAACCCTGTCCAACACCTAATGACACATTCACAAAATGTGTGGTTACTTACCATCAATACAACCTTGGGTTCTACTAATTAAGAGCTCTTAGGTCCCAGGGATGCAGTTAATATCATCTACGATCTATGACCAGTTACAGAGATGAGGACTCTAGCAGCTATACATAGTTTCTTCCTTTCTTTGTTATGTATTCATTTTCCCTCTTCGTTTAACTAAGTATCTTACATAGGGAGTGTTGATAGTAGTTAAATTAATAATTCAGTCTCTAGGTTATAAAATATTCAGGACTGTGACTAGTTAAAAGAGGAAATCACGTACTGTATATATGAATACTGTGTCTTTTGGGACTTCGATTTTATTTTGGGGACAGTAGTTAAGCTCATCTTGGTTTGTACAGGAAGAATTGCATCATTTTAAGTGGAAGATTATGTTATTCTTTTTTTTGTTTGGAAGTTTAACATGGTCATAAAAACAGGAATAGATAACAAATGGAAGTCAAATGAAGTAGATTGTGAAGCTTTCCTACTGGCAACTTAATACAATTCCCACTCCTTTCTGTGCATAACCAAACTTACATAACCAAACTCACAACCTATCTTTACAGACTTATGTTGATTGACTTTCTCACCTGTATCCCTTTCACTCTAAACTCTGTCTTGTAACTGTCTCCTGTTTCTTCCATGTTTATACATCTTTTTACATGGCATTCTCTAGGATCCTCCACTCCCATATTTCAAACTTGTTGACATATCTTTTAAGACAGCCTGAATGCCAACACTCCAGTGATTATTCTCTGAATTCTTTAATCATAATTAATTACTTATTCTTCTATGTTCCCATGCATTTTATAAATATCTCTAGCATAGCACTAAATATAGTGTAGTTTTTCTGGTTTATATTAATCTCTTTATTTTTAGATTATGAGATCATTCCTAGTGTTTAAGCAGTGTCTTAAGTGTAGTAGAGGTACAATAAATGCATATTAAGTATAGTGAGAGTCCAATAAGTGTTTGATGAATTTATATTTGAAGAATTTTAATGTGTACCTCTGTATTTTCTTAATAGGAAAAAATAACACAGTTGACTAAATAAATAGAGATACATGTATTAATTTAATAATTAAAATGAATAGTGATTCAAAAAAACATATTTCAAATATGTATAAAACAAAACATTAATTTAATAAACAATTAGAGAGCCTTTACATCATGGAGCACCACCATGGAAAGTGCTTAGAATAAAAAATATAAGATATAATCCCTGATTTTGAGCAGTTCACAATCTAGTTAGGGAACAAATAATTACACAATAGTTCAATTATGTCTTTTTTTTTTTTTTAATTGCAGTAAGAATAAAGCTTTTTTGTAATTCCTCGGAAAGCTGGGTAAGGTACATTATATCAACAAGACAGTAGATTTTCCAGTCTGGTCTTGACAGATACACAGGAGATCATCAAGAGAATGAGGAGAAGAGAACTGGTTTTGTGAACATTGTATAGAAATACTATTTATATAAATGGAAAGGATCTTGCAAAAATATATGCATTTAGAGATGAGTGAGCATAGTTCTGTGTGGTGAGACAGAGAGTAGCAAAGGCTAATCCTGCAAAGGCAGGTTGAGGCCAGATAATGGAAGAGTGCACATTCTGCTAAGTAATCTGGGTTTTCCCTTGCAAGCAATGAGCCATTGAAGGTTTTTAATTAGAAAAATTACATTACAAAACATAGACTACGGGTGGAAAAACTGGATAAAGAGAGAGGGACAGTAAAAGTGGCCCAGATGAGATCACTAGATGGAGAGGAGGAGAAAATCAGAGCAGCATTTAGGTGGTATAATTGCACATCCCCACCCCCAGACACGCAAAGAGAAGGTAATTCATGCAAAAGAACCCATGATAATCTTGATTAAATATTTGCATCCTCCTTTAAATTAAAATTTCATTTTCTGAGCCTACTCTCTGGGATTTGAGCATTGTAGGGATATGTGATCAGTGTGTGTTGATGTATATCATTTGCCAGCTATTAATTTTGAAATACTTTATACATGGTCTTTGAAAACGTTAATGTGTAGACTGAATTCTTTTGTGCTAGTACAGATACCTGTGAGAAAGAAAGAAGTTTAAAATGTAATGTCTTTGGTGAAAAAATGTTATATATTTCTGCAGAGGATATAAATTATTTATTTGAATTTCAGTACATATTTTCTGTTTGGCTTTACCATCTCTGGGTAAAGATTATAAAAAATGGGTAGAATTATGAGCACAGCTTGCAAGAATTATTTGGGAATCCTCTGGAGTTTAACTTTTCAGTAGACATAGTGTGTCTTTCCTAGTAGGAAATGTATTTTGTTAAATATAGGCACTTGATATCCTAGTCTCTGGACTCAGATTGATGTGAGAGTGCGGTGGATGAAACACTGGTATTGAATATTTTTGTGCATAAGATAGCTAATGGGCAGTACATAAGAGTAGCAAGAAGTCCATTGTACACTCCTATATGTGCTTCTTTAAAAAGAATCATAATTTTTAATAAAAGGTCACCCCTGAGCACTATACAACGTGACATGTATCAACATGCTAGGTTACCTTTAAGCTTACTGTTAGCCTGTAGCCATTCTGGAGATCAATTTCAAGTAAAACATGTAAGTTTTATATATATATAACTTACTTTATTTTATATATATATTTTTTTTATTATATATATATATATATATATATATATATATATATATAAAATTTGTATATATAATTCTTTAGTGTTCCCAACCTCTACTGTGGTAGGCTGAAATAAGATGCCTCCCCATAGTGGCCACCTCCTAGTTTTTGTTACTCTGTGTAATCCCCTCCTCTTGTGGGTGGTGGGACCTCAGACTTTCTCATAACCAATAACATATGGCAACAGTGATGAAATGTCACTTCTGTGATTAATTATATTACAGTATATAAGACTCTTGCTAGAAGACTCGTGCTAGGAATTCTCCTAATTAGTTTGGTCAAGTATGTGGCCTTGTTGGAAAAACCACATAGCAAGGCACTATGGGCAGCTTCTAGGAACCATGCCTGGTCTCTGGAGCTAAGGGCAGCCTCTTACATTACATCACCATTTCATACCTAGCAAGCATCTTGGGCCCTCAGTCTTGGAAAGGGAATGAATTCTGCCAATAACCTGAATGAACTTTGAAGCAGATCCTTCCTTCACAGAGCCTCCAGATGAGAACACATCCTGGCCAACACCTTGATTGTGAGACCCTAAGTAAAGGACTCAAACTGTTACCAGCCTCCTAACTATGAAAAACTATGAGATAATTGATGTGTGCTGCTTTAAGCCACGAAATTTGTGCTCATTTATTGTGCAGCAATAGAAAACTAATACCTCTTCTAAACTCAATAACAGAATGCTTTGGGGAATTCTTTGATGGTCCAGTGGTTAGGACTCTGTGCTTTCATTACAGGGGGCATGGTTCCATCCCTGGTTGGGAAACTAAGATCCCCCATGCCACTCGTTGTGGCCAAAACAAACAAAACCAAACAAAATAATCCGAAAATGCTCTGCAGATAACCAAAGTCTGAGATGCTTGCTTCTTTATTTGGCATAATTGAGTTGAGTGAACACTCTAAATAATTATCTGGGTGGAGAAAGGATTGTATGTCAGAGAAAAGGTGGGAAGACAAAGGAAGGCAGAAGAAGAAGGTAAAAAAAAAAACTCAGAGAAGAGTAATTAAGTGAATAATTTTGGGGCAACTATTCAAATTTCAAAATTTTAGTCTTACTAACTTAGAACCTATTTTTACTATCTTGAATCTCTCTTTATTCCATGCTGACCTCTAAAGCTTACATGCCAAATGTAGGCATAAGTAATTATGGGGTTTCTTCTTCTCCCTGCATGAATTATCAGACTTAGCTTGGTTCCTGGGGACACATGGACAACAAGAGCCCCCTCCCCATTCAGAAATTCTGGAAGGGCAAAGAGAACAGGAGACTGTGGTTGAAGAAGGAGGGCTCACCATGCTGACAGCTGCCTCCTTAAAGCTTATTCATCTTCTGTCAGATACTTTATGACAACTGGGATATTTCACACATGATTTCCCTTTAATACATATGGTTTTCTGTCATAACATGTATGAAAATGTAATATAATAAGAAGTAAATATATATTTGGTCTTTGTCTCTGGTTCCTGGCATAGAGCTCCTAAAACCCTTGTAATTTTCTAAATAATAGGGGTGATGATAGGAGCATCTTTTTTTAATAAATATTTTGTCCTGGCCTCTGGTTTCTATACAAGAGTTTCTAAGACCCTTGGAATCTCCATCGTGTTAAGAATATCTTTTTGTATACTAAGGACTGATAGTGGGGTATCGCAGATAGCTTCAGGATAGGGCTCCTTTCCAGAAAGACAAAGGAGGGTTGAATATTTCAGTTAATCACCAATGGCCAATGATTTAATTAGTCACGTGTATGCAATAAAGCCTCCATAAAAACCCAAAAGGACTGGGTTTGGAGAGCTTCTAGGTTGGTGAAAACATTCACATGACAGGAGGGTGGTGCACCCACCTCCACAGTGACAGAAGTTCTTATCTTCAGGATCCTTCTGGACCTTGTCCTACGTACCTCTTCATCTGGGTGCTCATTTTTATCCTTTATAATAATAATACTAATAATATTATTAATAATAAACTGATAAACATAAGTAAAGTTTAAGTAACAAGAATCTGTGAGCTGTTACAGCATATTATCAAACCCAAGTAGGGTGTTATGGGAGTCCCCGATTTACAGCCGGTTGGTCAGAAATATAAGTGACAATCTGGGACTTGGGACTGGCGTCTGAAGTGGGAGACAGTCTTGTGCGACTGAGTCCTTACCCTTTGGCCTTTGTTCTAATTCTGGGTAGTGTAAGACTCGAATTAAATTATAAGGCATCCAATTGGTACCTGCAGATAATTAAAGAATTGCTTGCTGTGGAAAACCCACATATTTGATGTCAGAAATGTGAGTAAAACCAGTTTATTAACATCTAAGTTAGTACTTCCTAAATACATACCTAGATTTCCCTCAGTCTCCCATACATTTCCCTAAGTAACTACTTGTCATGCCTCTAAAGAAATTCTAGTTAAAGAACCAACTTCTTCCATATTCTTTTTAACTAAAAGGAATTTCCTGGTCTTGAGGACAAGGAATTTTTATTGTTGGACAAGGAAGATGAAAAATAGGAGAAACATGGTACATAGGAGGTTTCTCCCTACATGTGGGCAGCACTCAAAACACAGATACTCCTTAATTGTTATGATTTTATTTTTACTATGAAAAGGATTGTTAGTAATCTTTTTCTAACACACATTTTTAGGGAAAAAAGGAGATACTGAAAAGTGTTGAGAATAAAGTTTTGTTATGAGCAAAAATGCCCCCAATCTTGATATTGCTGGGCTTTGGCCAATGAGGAAGAATACAGAAATGAGTCTCTGGAGTGCAGGTACTTGGAAGTGAATTTTCATTTTAGACACTGCATTACTGAGTCATAGTGTGTGATTTGTAGAGGGCTGGAGAGCTTAGGGGTGAACAGAGTGTAAATGTACCAAAGTTTCAGCTGAACATTTAGGTTTCCATTTGATTTTCAGAGATTTCAGGTTCAGTGATAAAGTAATAGGAGTACATGTGGAATTCTGGGGAACACGAGCAGTTTGAGATAATAAGCAAATTTGTTTAAAAAAAAAGGAAAAAAAGGGGGGGGGGGCTAAGCTGTCAAGGCAGAAATTTTCCTGCCATGACTCAGCTTCCTTTCTCCCAAACATTAAAGTTACTCCTCAAGGTCAATGGTTAATTCTGGATAATATTTTTTTTTGTTGTTGTTGTTTTTGTTTTGTTTTTTTTGCGGTACGCGGGCCTCTCACTGCTGTGGCCTCTCCCGTTGCGGAGCACAAGCTCCGGACGCGCACGCTCAGCGGCCATGGCTCACGGGCCCAGCCGCTCCGCGGCATGTGGGATCCTCCCGGACCGGGGCACGAACCCGCGTCCCCTGCCTCGGCAGGCGGACTCTCAACCACTGCGCCACCAGGGAAGCCCCTGGATAATATTTTTAAATGTTATACAAAAAGTTGAGAAATAAAATTTTAATGGAAATATACAAAATATTCTATCTTAGAATAACAGTTAGCAAACAATGCATACACGTATAGTGTACACTCTGGGATTGGTGTTTGCCTATTTAAAATGTAGAAGTTTAATTCTACTGCCAATAGACTATTCTTCCCATCTGTGGACACTGATATTTTCCAAATGTCAGGGAAAATTTTCTTTCTGCTTTAGTATAGCAGTTTTCCACTAGAGGAAAATTGATGTATTTACCTATCTCTTAGAAGGAACCATCTGTATTTGTCAAACTTTTGAACATTGCAGGGATCTGGGATTTATGCCTTGCTTAGATTTCTCCTGGTGACTTGCTATCAATGACCACACACCAAGGACAAAGCCTCCTAAGTCCCGCAAGTTTGAGGGGAAAGAGGTGAGGACACAGGACACCGCTCACCACAGTTAAATTCTCAGTTTGTCAAAGACACATGACCCAATTTGTGGACCACCCAAGTTCCTCTCTCTTGTCCTGCTACCTTTTTAGTGCTTTTGAGAAACTATAGCAAATGATGAGAGGAGGAATTTTTTAAAAATAGAAAAAAAAAGAAATACTAAAATTTTTAGCTGTGGTGCTTCTGAAAATCTGATTTTAACTTCTGTGTGTAAAAGGAAGCAGATACAAGAGGTTTACATATGTATCAATTAAGTATTATAACAATTCTTAAACTTGCAGTAAATGAAAGTTGACTTAACTCAGTCCTGGATTGGTAATGGTGGTGATAGAGAAGCAGGAGGGGTGACAAGGCAGAGGAGGTATGGAGGAGGGATGTATTTCATTTTTTGAACTAAATTCCTGATTTGGTACTGATTCCAGTAGCAAAAAGCAGGTGCTCTGCCCTATGACTCAGGCAGCATGACTTAGGATGCAGGCCTTTAGACTGTTCTTCTTACCAGCATTGCATGAATCACAAATGTCTGTTCACAGAGATGGCCCAGATTCCAAAGGAATTAATGAGCTCCACCCCACAGAATAGTCCCAATGTCCTTGGCTGGTGTGAATAGCAGAACTTTAGGAATGGAAGAAAATGTAGTCTTCAGATGGGTGAACAAGAACATAGAGAAGGCAAGCTCATGGGTCACAGTCATCCAGCTGCTTCTGTTAGAACTGAACCAGAGCCCACTCTTCCTGCTTATTTCGCCAGAGCTGTTGGTAGATTCCCTCATGTTAAATTTCCAGATGTCAAAATCATACAATATCCTTGACATACTGTGATGAAAATGTCACTTTTCCTCTGGTCTTCCTCCCCCAAACCCATAACCCCAATCTAACTGTGAAAAAAAATCAGACAAATACCACTTAGAGGTCATCATACAAAATATCTGACCAGTACTCCTCAGAACTGTCCAAAACAAGGTCACCAAAACCAAGCAAAATCTAAAAAACCATCACAGCCAAGAGAAGACAAGGAGACATGATAACTGAATGTAGTAATGTGGTGCCCTGAATGGGATGCTGGGACAGAAAAGGGGCCCTGACAAAAAATAAGGAAATCTGAATAAAGTATAGACTTTAATTAATAATAATGAATAATAATGTATCAGTATTAGTTGATTAATTGTGACAAATGTACCATAATAATGAGGGATGTGGAAAACATGGGAAATTGGATGTGGAGTATCTCAAACAATTATAAAATAAAACATTTATTAAAAATTATATTTATCTATGACAGGCATATCTACCTTTTTATTAAACAGGAATTTGAGTCATTAGTTGTGAGTACAATTATCATTGCCTATTGGTTTTATAGGAAAATCAAAACCAAATGTTTCTGTGAAATAATGATCATGTTTGCCAAAATTCTGAACATTTTGACTTTTATCTGGCTATGAATGCATGAATTTTAAATCCAACTGCTGACTAAAGTAGAAAAATAAGTTTTCCAGACACAAAGGGTAAATATTTCCATTTCAATCTGATTCGTGTTTGTCATATTCATTTTCTAATTAATGAATTCCAATTGCTTGCTAACCTTTTTATATGAATCATTTATCATCTAGTGATGGAAAAATTCCAGACTACAAAAGGATAAAAAAAATATTAAATTATTAAGAATCAGAAAAAATATATCCCACTTACTGGTTCATCCTAAGAGAAAAAAGTGTTCATGAGCAGCCATTTTTTAAATTATTGTTTTATTTGAGTTAACTGTAAATTCACAGGCAGTTGTAAGAAATGATACAGAAAAATCTGAGTACCATTCAGTTTTCCCCAAAGGAAGTGTCCTGCATAACTGTAGTGTAAAATCACTGCCAGGAAATTGACACAGGAAATTGATACAACCTACCAAACTTATTCAGATTTCATCAGTTTTACTAATTCTATTCAATTTTGTCACAGGTATAGAGTCATTTAACCACCATCACAGTGCAGAGGAGGAAAAAGTTTTCCATGAGCCTCTTTGCATTCCTGGCTGGGTCTGAAAATTTAACAGACAAAGACAGATTAACAGGAGAAAAGCATACCAACTTTAAATTTTTACATGTACATGGGAGGCTTCATTAGAGAATGAAGACCTGAAGAAGTGACTTTTACACCTTTTAGACCTAAAACAATAAATCTGTGAAGAGGCAAAGGGGTTTGGGCTGGGAGTAGTAAATAATGAAGAAGTAACTAGGAAGACAAGGGTTAGTTCAACAAGATCTATTTGCATAGATTTCTCAAGGCCTAGTTCCCTGTCTCTGGTGATAAGAATATCTCCTTTACCTCTGGTCCAGAAGGATACCTCTCACATGGGAGATTTATCTCCTGATTTTAGGGAAGAAGGGCAGGGGGAGGTCAGAATAACCTTTCTGGTTTTGCCATTTTCTCAAACACCTTCAGCTAAGATACAGTATTCAATCTGCCAAGGTGCTGGATTGTGGGGTAGTGGGCCCTGAAGGCCATCCATAGTCAAGATACATAACAATCCCATCAGCACAAATATCCCACCATGGTCACACACCCCTCCAGCTGTGCTTTTGCCGTCTTCCTAATGGCTGGCAACCACAATATGTTTTCCATATTTCAAGAATGTCATTTCAAGAATGTTTTAAAGCAAGAGAGAGGCATGGACATATATACACTACCAAATGTAAGCTAGATAGTTAGTGGGAAGCAGCCGCATAGCACAGGGAGATCAGCTCGGTGCTTTGTGACCGCCTGGAGGGGTGGGATAGGGAGGGTGGGAGGGAGGGAGACGCAAGAGGGAAGAGATATGGGAACAAATATATATATATAACTGATTCATATATTAAAAAAAAAAAAATTGGGAATTGGGATATGGTATGTTTGATGGCATGCACAAATTCAGAATCGTGTGCTAAACTTAGTTAAATTTATGTAATGAAAAAAAAAGAATGTTTTATAAATAGAATCACATAGTATATGAACTTTTGACAGTGACTTGTTTTCTCCACTCAACATAATTCTCTTGAGAGGAATTCATGTAGTTGTATGTATCACTAATTTGTTCCTTTTTATTGCTGAGTAATTTTCCATGGTATGGATGTGTTTAATTATTCACCTATTGAAGGACGTCTAGGTTTTTTACAGCTTGTGGCTGGTATAAATAAATCTGCTATAAATATGTGTGTACATGTTTTTGTATGAACATATGTTTTTTATTTCTCTGGGACAAATGTTCACGAGTACAACTGTTGAGGGGTTGCCTAAGTGCCACAAAACTCTTTTCCAGAATGGTTGTATTACTTATATTCCCACCTGCAATATATGACTGATCTAGTATCTTTGCATTCTCACCAACATTTGATATTATCACTGTTTTTAATTTTAGCTATTGTGATAAATGTGTAGGGATATCTAATAATTGTGGCTTTAAGTTTGCATTTACCTAATTGTTAATGATGTTGGATATCCTTTCATGTGATTATTTATCATTTTTATATATTCTTTTCAATTGGATGTCTATCTATGTCTTTTGTTTTTAAATTGGATTGCTTGTTTTATACTTGAGTTTTGAGAGTTTTAATGTATTCAATATAAATATAATTCAAGAATATACTTTAAGAGGTCTTAATATATAGAGAGAGATACAAGGCCTTTCTTAGATATGGGGTTTGCAAATATTTTCTCCAGGTCTGTAAATTGTCTTCTCATCCTCTTAACAGGGTCTTTTACAGAGCAAAACTTGGTCTTTCTAAAAAAAATTTGATGAGATCAACTTTATCAGTTTTTCTTTTCATAGACCATGTTTTTGGTGACAAGTCTAAGGACTCTTTGCCTAGCCCTAAAGGCTCAAAGATTTTCTCCTATATATTTTTTTCTAAAAGTTTTGTAGTTTACATTTAAGCCCATGGTTGATTCTTAGTTGATTTTTGTATAAAGTATGAAGTTTAGGTTGAGGTTCATATTTTTGTCTTCGGATGTATAATGGCTCCAGCAACATTTATTGAAAAAACTGTTCTTACTTCACTGAATGGTTTTGTACCTTTGTCAAAAATGAGGTTGGAGTAGTTGTGAGGGTCTATTTCTGGGTTCTCTATTCTGATGCATTGATCTATATATCTATTCTCCTGCCAAGGCCACACTATCTTGATTACTGGCATACAGATTTTTTGCAAACCTTAAAAAATTTAAAATTTCCAACATTTTTTCCTCAAGTAATATAACTAGTTTTACCTTAACAACAGTCTGCTAGAACTTCATATCTATCACTGGGGCAGAATTGATTGGCTAGGGACAAAAAGGAAAGAAGGAATCCCTTAGGGGCTTCCCCGTTGGTCCCATGCTTAAGACACCACCCTCTCAATGCAGGGGGCACAGGTTCAATCCCTAGTCAGGGAACTAGATCCTTAATGCTGCAACTACAAGAGTCTGCATACCACAACTAAAGAGCCTATGTGCTACAACTAGAGAGTGCTTCAATGAAGACCCTGCACAGCCAAATAAATATTTTTTTTTTTAAAGGAAGGAATCACTTAAAATTTAGAGAAGGATAATTAGCAGAGTTCTTCCTTCACTTAAGAAAAGGATTGATATTCCTGGTAACTCTGGGAATCCTTTCCCCATTCCTTCCTAACACTTTGGCGCACTCATTTATCCACAGTACTTTATCTTCTCTATTTTTACAGATGAAGACATTGAAACTCTTTTTACAGATGAAGACAGAATATGATAGGACAAATGTCATCCTAGGAAGCTAGTTTGGCTTGGTCTCAGAGTTCATAACTTTATCCACTATATGACACTGCCTCTGCTATGTCAGATTCCAGTGTTACTCAGATCAACAACTCTAACATCCACTTGAAAGATTTTGGAAAGCCTAAATTATTGTCTACTGATTGTGGTCCAAAGCAATCATCACATGGAAAGTGGTTTTGTTAATTTAGTCATAAAAAATTTATTGTGTATCTACAGACATGCCTTGCTGCCCCAATATGGAACTTACATTTTGTAGGAGAGGAAGACAATGCAAAGCAATCATCACATGGAAAGTGGTTTTGTTAATTTAGTCATAAAAAATTTATTGTGTATCTACAGACATGCCTTGCTGCCCCAATATGGAACTTACATTTTGTAGGAGAGGAAAACAATGTATATATATATATAATTTGTTTAATAAATATATGCTTGTTTCTATATACATATAGAAACATATATATTTCTCCAAATCTCCTATTTACAATTCTAAACACCAAGAGGCCTGAAAGAAAAAGATATAAATTTTTATAACTTATCTCATGACAATAGCTCCCTTGAACTGACATGAAGCTATCTACAGTCTTTATTTATCCTACTAGAAATTGATATTAATGAATTTCATTATGAGATGGTGGCCCAGACCAGGGGTATTAGGGTGTTACAAATATATAGTAAAAACCATACACTTTCTTTCTAAAATTAATTGTTCTCAAATATTTTTGCTAAGGAAATATAAACCTGTATTATTAAATTCAGTTGGAATAGGTGCTGTAACAAAAAACAGAGTAATGAAGGATGAGGGTACTCTCTTAACTAAGGTGTCAGGCAAGGTCTGCCTGAGGAACTGACACCTGAGTGAGATGCAGTGGTGGGCAAGCCATGGAGAAGGAGCCTCCAGGTGAGGAGCCAGTGCAGGAGACAGATTTGAAGTTGCACACAGGCTGTATGCCTTTAATCAAGAAGCAAACTCTATCAAGGTGTTTCCACTCCCTTCTTTCCACTAATTACCTGTATTCTATTTAAAAGTCATTTCTGTATCACGTCTGAAATCTGTAAAATGGCTTGGGTGTGTGTTGCAAACACACTACTGTCATATTTTAGGTCTCAAGACATTGATGTAGCTTCTTTGTAAACAGCAAGAGAAGAATTCTGATTCTTCATACAAGCTCAGCGGCCACGGCCCACGGGCCCAGCCGCTACGCGGCACGTGGGATCCTCCCAGACCGGGGCACGAACCCGTATATCCCCTGCATCGGCAGGTGGACTCCCAACCACTGCGCCACCAGGGAGGCCCACTACTGTCATATTTTAGGTCTCAAGACATTGATGTAGCTTCTTTGTAAACAGCAAGAGAAGAATTCTGATTCTTCATAAAATAAAACGGTCATGATATTGACACATGGGTATGCTGAGCTAGAATATATAAAATAACACCTCAATACATGATTCGAAGTCCTTTGGCAAAAATGATCATTTTAAAATGTAATACTGTATTATAGTTTTTTAATTCAAGGAACATTCTTTAGATAACTCAAGGTTATTGTTCAAAACTATTGAATTAGCATTTTTCTTTTCCTTCTGTTAAATGATTTTCATGGCTAGTATTTTCTAAAAGGCAGATTTCTACTAAATCAATGAAGTTTGCTTGACACTTTTCTGCATTAGTTGACCAGTTATTTTTCATAGGATGCTCAGGTCCTTAATAAAGATAGAGATTTGTAGTCCCTTATTAAATCAACAAAATTCTGGGAAGGATAAATTATTATTTAATATACAATCCAGGTGGATTTAATGGAGAAGGATCTAATCGATTAAAATTCTATTCTGGAGACAGAATAATGCATTGATCACAAAGTGTGATCTCTGATGCATCTACAGTTTTGCCTGCTTTATTCAAATGCTAATGCAAGAACCTGCTTCTTTCCTATTGAGAAATGGAATATTTCCTGCCACATCAGTAAACAAAGGATGCCACAGTCATCAGCACTTGCAGCCCTCCAATGTGAGCCAGTGAGCCCTGGAAACTCAGGAAGGAAAGAACACCTGCCATTAGCAGCCATCAGATTGCAGCCACTCCCTATGACAAGCTCTGAGGAAACTCAGGATGTGAAAACACAGGATACTGGCCCCAGATAGCTGAGGTACAGATCAAAGGAATGATTTCAGTGAGCCCAGACTCTTGCATCTTCCCATACATAGAAAAGCACAAAATTCCTTAACTTGGGATACCTGGTTTTCCTTAATTAACAACAACTTTTCAATGTTCCTGACTACCTGCTCTTTGTTACAAAACGTCTATATAACCTGGCTCCCCATCTTGCCTCCTTGGAGCAGTTCTCTCAGGGTTACTTGAGATGCTGCTTCCCAGACTTGAAGTCCTAAAACTTCCTGCCAAATAAAACATAACTCTCAACTTTCAGGTTGTGAATAATTTTTTAAGTCCACAGTTATGGAGACTGAAGAAGGGACCAGGGCAGATTCCTCTCCTTCTCCTGAACTCTACGAGGATCCGGAGCCTTGGTGTCAGCAGAGGCCTTTTGTGCCCATCCGCCTCCTCGGCCAGTCCAGACTAATTTGGTGAGTCTCTCCTGGTTCTAGGATCTCACATTATTGGTTGATGATCCTAAGTGTTATCCAGTGAGGGAACAGGTTATCCTTGAAACTTGGCTTCAAAAAGAGGTACCTGGGTAATCCTCAGTCAAAGGCCTGGGAAGATTTTGCTCGAGTGGGTTATCCTCAGTGTAAAAGGCACTGGGAAGACAGACTCAGGATACTGAGTAATTATCTTCAGTTTAGAGACTGGGAAGACTTTGCTCAGTTAAACACTGAGTAAGATGGGACTTGAGTTATTAGGGGGAAGACCGCACTGTCATTTTTCCTTGAATTGGCTACCTTAATAGAGTTTGTCGAAATAAAAACTAAAACCTTATGAGACCTTCTGAGCTCCAAAGAAGGGACTCTCTCCTCCTGGCTGGCAACGGCTTTCTCAGGCAACTGAGAAACTTGCAGGAGTGGTGGAGGTGAGACCTCATGCTGTGCAGCTGTCCCTGTAGAGAAACCCACTCATTTAATTAACAACCTGCTCAACCGGGTACACATAACAACTGGCCATTCCGCAGACTGAGCACCTGTGGTAGTCTTATACACCACTGGGAGAGCCCAAGACACATAAGAGGGGGCTGAAACAACTCTGGGGCAAAACATAGAGTAGTTAGGCTCTCAAACAGCACCCTGGCCCACCACACGATCGTCACTAGCAATTTTATTTTGACAAACAGAATGGAAATACAGGTTTCAAAATTTAAAAAAAGAATGACAGATTGCCAGCCTCCAACTGATACCGCAGCCAAGTTAATGTACATACAAAACTCACAAGTATTTACCTACTTGGAAATTTCACCCTAAAAATGAGGGGGCTCCTTTATGGCATATGTAGCTAAGTTAAATTGAGGTTAAAAAGCCTGCTTGGTAAAAACATCCTTCCAGAATTCTGACTTTAAACAAAGGCCTTCTAAGGGGAAACATGCATTTCTCTGTGTCTTTTGAGATGTAAGTGTTCTACCTGATCTTTGTAGGACATTCTGTGTGAATATGCATGTATATGTTTTGAAAACTTGACCTCTGTCATACTATTTTTGAGAGTAAACTCTCTGGATTTTACTGACGGGGCATCCTCCCCACTCTTTTATGGGGAAAACACTTGCGTCTTAGTGGTTTGAATCACTATTAATATATATATATTATTAATGGCCAAATGATGGATCCTTTTAAAATTGGGGAAACTAACAAATTGGTGAATCTAGAGCACGCTCATAAACAGCTGTTTTATTGGTAACTATAAAAACAAAAATCAAATTAAAGGTGGAAAAATGTATCTAATGATTAACCTAAGGATGTCTTTAATTTAAAACAGGAAAACTGGTCTGGGAAGCTTCATTTGGGGTCTTTGTGTCCCCTCAATGAGTCTTATAGATGCTAATAGAGCATTAGAATAATTAATGTTAACAGGAAAAATCTTGTAAAGAAAGTCTAGATATTATTTCCAACAAGGTAGAAATTTTGAAAGGAATTATCTCAAATGAATAAAAAAATCTGTAGATGGTTATTTAAAATGGGATAAATAAAATGGACATTTATATGATTAAAACACGAGGTTTTGATATTACTACACTACCTAAGGTTAAATGGACCAGAGGGGACTCCCTACTGGTTCTCAACATTAAAAGCCAAACAAGTCCATTCTATTTACCCAGTTTTAAAATATATTTAAGAGGCTGAAAAAAAAATTTACACTGTGATACCTGACCAGCAATTATTTGGGGCAACAGGTAGGCAAAATGGTCTGAGTTCTTGGCTCAACCCTACTCTGGGGATCCCAGAGACTTTTATATAAAAATAGATAAAATGGACAGAGAACAAAAAGAAAAATTTTAGAACTCCTCCTGTAAGATAAAAGCTTGTTGATTGGATCCTAATAAAAGCTAAGATTAAAGATATAAAATTTGACAGAATTGAGATGAAACTGTATAAAATTGGTATATTTAAATGGGCTTTATATAAGATGGTTACATCCCTTTTTTTAAATTATATTGTGGGATAGGCATGTTTCACTAGGGAATGCTTCCCCTCCATGGTATTAGAAGACAAAGCATATATATTGCCCCTCAGAAAATATTAAACATACTAAAGGAAACCAATAGTGTTACCTGAGCCATACTAATAAGTAAAAACTGGGAACTAACATTCAAGGGCTAATAAAAATAAAAATAGTGATTTTGCTTTGAGCTTAACTTGTGAACTCAAAATGAAGGTCTTTGCTGAATGCCTTATACAAACCTTTGAAGGCATGATAAATTAAACTTTAAAGTTCTAGAACATAGAACTCATAAAATAAATTTCAGTTTAGTAAGAAATCGTGTCACTGATAAAATCTTTTAGTATCATTTAGGTGACAGACATGCTCTTTGGGGAACTAAAAGCAACTGTCTTTCTCGTACAGATCTCTACAAACCAGAATGTACATAAGGCCACAGGGACCTGACACTGGGCCTAATTAGCTCAATCAGGCAAGACCTGAAACCAAGGGGAAAAATGGCAGTTTTAAAATTCAAACCGCTGGGAATGCTCCCTCAGGCAAACTTTACAAATAGTAAAGCCTGAGTCATCTAAATAAGGAATTTTAATGCATTCCAACTGTTCTTTGTAAACTAGTAAGTGATACCTGATTCATAACTAAGTTTTTAAGTGAAGCCATGAGATCTCTAGTTGTGCCTGTTTATATTACATGTCTGTGTACACATTATACATATGGGATATCTCTACCTCTGGAAATTATTATCAAAATTGAATTTATAAATAGCTCTATTTAATATAAAAGAAAGCGCTTACAAATAAAGAAACCAGCCAAAATGACTTTCAGATTCACGTGAACTGAGAAATAAACAATATTAAGTTGATACCTGGTATTAAAGTTTAAGCTGGTTGATCTAATGAATATAGGCATGCTGTTAGAGTCATCAACATGAAGTGTAATACTTTACAGTAGCGAGGCTTGATAGAAGTCAAATAAGACCTTAGTATACCTGTTGCAAGGAAAATAACGTCATATGATGAGACTTTAAATGTAAATGAGATAAGAACTTAGGGGTAAACTCTTTTAAAATAATTATATTTTAGAAATGATCTTTCCAGGTACTTGGTGACTTAAAGTTCTAGAGTTGTACTAATTTTAAGTGATGAAAGGTTTTTAAATAGCTAGATAAATTTCCAAAAAACAATAAGATACTGAGATATCAATTCCTAAGTAAAGAAACTAAAGGCATCTAGGACTATTAGTGAAAATGTTTGATGACACCCTGAGATGTTCTCTACAAGAAAACAAATGTTTTTAGAAATTATCACTAATATTTATGTTCACCAATCTACAGAATGCTAATGTTAAAGGCAGTTCATAATTGTTTACTTCTTAACATTCACTAAAAATTAAGGTTTTTAGGAGTTGAGGATTCTAATTTAAACATGTAATTAAAACTAATAGGAATAATATGGAAACATTTCAATGTACAGTAGGAAAGTAGAATGTGTATTTTCAGTAGAAAAAGGTATGAGGGATGGAGTTACATTTTATTGAGGGAAAAGAAAGAAAGTATGTCTTAGAACTGGTTGGTTTATTTGGACTGGAGCTAAAATTAACTTGTAAGGAAACAAGTCAGTTTTGTTAGCTAGACTAGGAGAATATTTCTTCATTTTTGTGATTTCATAATTCTCTTTTGATCCTATGTGATGACATGATCACAGAGTGCTCTTGCTTGTGCCTTACTCCACCATACCCAGTGGCCTTGTTTGATGACCACTATGTTGTTTAAACTGGTTTCTGGGGATTTCCCTGGTGGCTCAGTGGTTAAGAATCTGCCTGCCAATGCAGGGGACATGGGTTTGAGCCCTGGTCTGGGAAGAAAGAAAGAGATGCAGAGAGAGAGAGAAAGAAAGAAAGAAAAAAGAAAGAGAGAAAGAGAGGCAGAAAGAAAGAAAGAGAAAGAAAAAGAAAGAAAGAGAGGGATGAAGAAAGGGAGAGAGAGAGAGTGAGGAAGGGAAGGGAAGAGAAAGGGAAGAAGAGAAAAGAGAAAGAATTCTCTGGTGCTGATTGACACCATCCAGCTATGGAAGATTATTAACCCATATCCGTCTATCCCATCTCCCACCATTAGTGTTTCTCCAAATTACTTCCAGGTGTTTCTAGAGGGTCTTCATATATGGCCACAAGCAAGTCCTCTTAGCATTCAGTGTCTCCTGAGCTCTGTCTTGCTGTGCCTTACTATAGTTTCACCTGCTGAAGGCTCTGATGCATTATCTAAAAGCATGGCCTCTAGAAGATGGATCTGTTGCTGGAGATGGTGCCTCTGGCTATCAATAACCCTTTCCCACCAAGCTGTACTCTAGCAGAGCCTTACAGTACTGACAGGCCTGTACTAAAGTTGGTTAATTCTTTCTTGCCACCTTTTCACTTGACCTTAGAAAATGCCTCTTTGAACACCCCAAATTTCACAAAGACTTATGAGTAAACACTTCCTTTATTTTATCCTTGCATGCAGACTTTGTTACTTTTTGACGTAATTCATAAGAATTAGAAAGAAAAACAAAACAAAGCAAAATTGTGTATATTCATTTTCTAAGGCTGCAATAATAAAATACCACAGACTGGGTGGCTTAACAACAGAAATTAATTTTCTCACAGTTCTGGAGGCCAGAAGTCCAAGATCAAGGTGCTGTCAGGGTTGGCTTCTTCTGAGGCCTCTCTGTCTTGTACATGGGCTGTCTTCCTCTTCACATGGTGTTCCTCCTCTGTGTATCCATGTCTCATTTTTTTATAAGGACAGCAGTCATATTGGATTGGGGTCCACCCTAATGACCCCATTTAACCATGAAGGGATTAGTAGCCTATCAAAATCATATAAAGATTACTTTAAGCTGAAAATATCTGAACAATCAACAACCAGGGAAAGAAGCATTACCTAAACTTAAGCAGAGCCTTCTGAAAGTACAGCTGCCATTGACCCACACTGAGAGAGTTTCATGTTTGGGAGATTGACCCTTGGCACCAGTAGTGAAAATTCAGTTGCTATAAACCACCCCCTCTGGGGGAGCTTCCAGCCAAGTCCCATTACCAACAAAATTAGCCTAATAGAGCTATCCATACTATCCCACTGAAGCCCTTAATCATCTACTTTTGATATATTGGTATATAAAACTTTACCTCTGTCTATTCAGTGAGTTACTCACCTATGAGTGCTCTTGTATACATGTGAATAAACTTTGTCTTTTTTTCTGTTAATCTGCGTATTGTCAATTAATTTGCCCCCCCCCCCCAACACACACACACACACACACACACACACACCCCAGATCATAAGTTGGTGGAGGAAAAGATTTTTCTCCCTACAACTTTTTGTTTGTTTGCTTGTTTGTTTTTTGGCTGCGTTGGGTCTTTGTTGTTGCATGCGGGCGTTCTCTGGTTGCAGCGAGCGGGGGCTACTCTTTGTTGCAGTGTGTGGGCTTCTCATTGCAGTGGCTTCTCTTATTGCAAAGCATGGGCTCTAGGCACGTAGGCATCAGTAGTTGCGGCACACGGGCTCAGTAGCTGTGGCACGCGGGCTCTAGAGCGCAGGCTCAGTAGTTGTAGCACACAGGTTTAGTTGCTCCACAGCATGTGGGATCTTCCTGGGCCAGGGCTCGAACTCGTGTCCCCTGCACGGGCAGGTGGATCCTTAACCACTGCGCCACCAGGGAAGCCCTCTTCCAACAACTTTAGTTACCTTTTTAGAGGCCCTGTTGCCAAACACAGCAACATTCGGAGGTGCTGAGTGTTAGGATCAAAACCTATTAATTTGAAGGGGGGCAGAAAATATTCTGCCCACAGAACTGAACTGCAGATTTCTCCAAATCACTCTTCCTCTCTGATAATATGAAACTGCTCTTGTCGAATAAAAAATTATTCACAACCTAAAAGTTGAGAGTGATGTTTCATTTGGCAGAAATTTTTAGGACTTCACGCCTGGGGGGCAGCATCTCAAATAACCCTGAGAGAACTGCTTCAAGAAGACGAAGGAGGGAGCCAGGATATATAGGAGTTTTGCAAAAGGTAGGTAGCCTGAACATCAAAAGATTATTGTTAATTAAAGAAAACCAGATATCTCAAATTAAGGAAATCAGTGGTTTTATATGTATACAAAGATGCAAGAGTCTGGGATCACTGAGAACACTCCTTTGATATGTACCTCAGCTATCTGGGCCCAGTATCCTGAGTCTTCACATCCTGAGTTTCCTCAGGGCTCGCTCACTCACAGTCAGGGGGTGACTGCAGTCTGATAGCTGATAGATGACAGGTATTCTTTGTTTCTTTCCTGAGGTCCCTCGGAGCTCACGAGCTCACCTTCAGCTGGTGGCTGCAATCACTGATGACTGTGCCATCCTTTGTTTACTGATATGGCAGGCAATATTCCATTTGTCACTTTTAGGCAAAGCTTGTGCATCTCCTTTCTCCTCCAGTAGGCCTCATTTACACCAAACGAGCTCACCTTCAGCTGGTGGCTGCAATCACTGATGACTGTGCCATCCTTTGTTTACTGAGATGGCAGGCAATATTCCATTTGTCACTTTTAGGCAAAGCTTGTGCATCCCCTTTCTCCTCCAGTAGGCCTCAAACCTTTACACCAAGAGTCCTCTGAAGAGCCCAACCTGCTTACCCACTGGGCATGCCCAGACATGTCTTACTCCTGCAGTGAGGGAGAGTGAATTTTCAAGCTGGGAAGCCTGCTGTGTCCTGTAAACTACCCATTATAAACCCAATTTGCAAAATGTGGAGTTGAGAAAAATGTTCCCTAATGGTTAATAATTTAGGCCAATGTTCTCTGTTTTGCTTTGTTTATCTGGATAGTCACCCAAAAGATGAATCTGGATGATCATCCTGAAACAGGAGGGAAGGGGGAAGGGCACAACCTTTAAAAGAATGACGTAGCCATAAGACATGACAAAAACTTATTAGAACCAACTAGGTCCAAGATGGCGGAATATTCCACTTCCAGTGGACCTTGAGCCTCATTAAACACTCATTGTAATACATTAGCATCTAAATGACACCTCCACCAGTGCCATGACAGTTTAGAGGTTAACCATAAAAGGCCAAAACGTAGGCAGTGGCCCAACTGCTGGAAATCTTCTCCCCTTCCCCCAAATACTTGGAATAATCCTCCCACTCATTAGTCTATGAAATTACCCAGCCCATGAAAACCAACCACACCATATTTTGAAGCCTCTTGCCTTCTGAGATGGCCCACATTCTGTCTGTGGATTGTGTTTCTCTCTAAAGAAATCCACTTCTTACCTATCAGTTTGTCTCTCACTGAATTCTTTCTGCGACGAGACATCAAGAACCTCAAATTCACTAGGAAAAATCCCAGGCTTTGAATTTTAGCTGATGGACAGTTTAAGAGAAACAGAATATCCTACCACCAGTTGTTGAGAAAAGATCATGGTATTTATAACCCAGCTAAAACCAGAATAAAAATTAGTTAATTCATGTCCCACAAGGAATAATAATTCTAGAATCCTTGACCCCAGTTACTTCATATAATAACCCACTTACTGGTAAAGTGTTGATAGGATTTCCAATCACAAAAGTTTTGAATGGAACCACTGGAGACTGTTCTCCTTAGTGAACCTATTTCTTACCCAGTCACCCTCCCTCTTGGGGCAGATGCAATAAGATGTATTCCGTAGCATTTGCTGATTTGTCATTAAAGTAATAGCTTGCAGCAAATTTGAGCATTATGTGCTTTTCATGCATACACATTTCTTACTTGAAACAGTCTCAAATAAGAATTGATGAACTTATGTCAAACACATTAATTTTGTCATTTCCCTTATGAGACAGTGTTTTTCAACTATCACATTTATTATAAAGCTTAAAAACCAAACCCTGGTATCTCTTCAACCTTACACCACCCCCACAGGTCACGTGAAGTCAGAGTGTTAGCACAAGTTCCTGTGCCCGACACACTGTGAGGCCAAACAAACCAGAACGTCTCATTTGGAGCAGAGAAAGGTTTATTGCGGGGCCATGCAAGGGGATGGTGGCTCATGCCTTAAAAAACCCCAAGCTCTCCAAAGGGTTTCGGCAAAGCATTTTTAAAAGCCAGGTGAAGGGGCTTCCCTGGTGGCGCAGTGGTTGAGAGTCCGCCTGCCGATGCAGGGGACACGTGTTCCTGCCCCGGTCCGGGAAGATCCCACATGCCGCGGAGCGGCTGGGCCCGTGAGCCATGGCCGCTGAGCCTGCGCCTCCAGAGCCTGTGCTCCGCAGCTGGAGAGGCCACAACAGTGAGAGGCCTGCATACCGCAAAAAAAAAAAAAGCCAGGTGAGGGAAGGGGGTCTCAGGGTATGTGATCAGCTCATGCACAATTCTTTGATTGGCTGATGACTAGGTAAAAGGGTGGTGTCACAGGGGTTAACAGTATCAGTCCGTAGGACCCAAGAGGCCTGGGGCTCTGTGCTCATGGTCATCAACTACTTAACATCTTTCTTTTGGTGGGGGTGGGGGGTTTTCATATCTGTAAAACAACTCAGGAAATGAGCATCAAATACTGTCATCTAGGTCCTTCAGAGAGGAAATAAAGCAGAAGATATGGTGGAGGGCCTGTTCTGGGAAGGCCCCATAGGGTCCTGCTGCATTAGAAGAGAATATTTTCTACATATGCTAATGACATTTCATTATGCATCCATGCTGTGAGCTGTGTAAATTTTTGTGATGATAATGGTGAAAGTATAAAAACGTTATTTTTCTCTGTATAAAATAATTTTTATATGTTGATAAACTAATTTATTTGAGTCCTTTCCCCACTTGTTTCTCTGTTAATAAGTACAGATACTTTGTTACTCTTATGTAATAGATCTGTTACACTTTTTAAAGTTCTAAGACAGAAATTCTAATGCTATATTGTAGATGCTTTAAAATTTGTGTTTCTTCATAAATAATAGACAATTATTAAACATTGGAGAGAGATGACTATAAGAATATTTTTTAAGATAAACGATAATGTTCTGTATTACAAATATTTGGACATTCTTAACAATTATTGTAGGTTCCCATATATTCATAGGAAAATAAAATCTAGTTCCATTTCTTTTTGTATCCTTATCTTTATGCTGGGAAAATGTGTGTGGCATATAAAGTTTGCCTATTATTTTTAAAAGATGAATGAAGAGGATCTAGCAAACTTGAACATGGAATCAAAGAGATAGCTCAGGAGACCACCTGGGCTGAATAGGTGGCTGAACACCGTCAGGGCCTCTTTGTAAACTTTTGAGATTCTGGCGGGCGGCCCAGAGATCTACTCTTCTTGCGGCACCTAAGACAAGCCTCATAGCCAAGTGGATGAAAGGCTCTTGCTGCTCCAGCCAGGAGTCAGATCTCTGCCTCTGAGGTGGGAGAGCCAACTTCAGAACACTCGTCAAGAAGAGACTTCCCAGCCCCACATAATATAAAACGGCGAAAATCTCCCAGAGATCTCCATCTCAACACCAGCACCCAGCTTCACTCAATGACCAGCAAGCTACAGTGCTGGACAACCTATGCCAACCATATAGCAAAACAGGAACACAACCCCACCCACTAGCCGAGAGGCTGCCTAAAATCATAATAAGTCCACAGACACCCCAAAACACACCACCAGACGTGGACCTGCCCACTAGAGAGACAAAATCTAGCCTCATACACCACAACACAGGCACAAGTCCCCTCCACCAGGAAGCCTACACAACCCACTGAACCAACCTTAGCCACTGGAGACAGACATCAAAAACAACGGGAGCTACGAACTTGCAGCCTGCAAAAAGGTGAACCCAATCACAGTAAGATAAGCAAAATGAGAAGACAGAAAAACACACAGCAGATGAAGGAGCAGGATAAAAACCCACCAGACCTAACAAATGAAGAGGAAATAGGCAGTCTACCTGAAAAAGAGTTCAGAATAATGATAGTAAAGATGATCCAAAATCTTGGAAATAGAATGGACAAAATGCAAGAAGCAGTTAACAAGGACCTAGAAGAAATAAAGATGAAACAGACAATGATGAACAACACAATAAATGAAATGAAAAATACTCTAGATGGGATCAATAGCAGAATAAATGAGGCAGAAGAACGGATAAGTGACCTGGAAGATAAAATAGTGGAAATAACTACTGCAGAGCAGAATAAAGAAAAAAGAATGAAAAGAACTGAGGACAGTCTCAGAGACCTCTGGGACAACATTAAACGCACCAACATTCGAATTATAGGGGTTCCAGAAGAAGAAGAGAAAAAGAAAGGGACTGAGAAAATATTTGAAGAGATTATAGTTGAAAACTTCCCTAATATGGGAAAGGAAATCGTTAATCAAGTCCAGGAAGCACAGAGAGTCCCATACAGGATAAATTCAAGGAGAAATACGCCAAGACACATATTAATCAAACTGTCAAAAACTAAATACAAAGAAAGCATATTAAAAGCAGCAAGGGAAAAACAACAAATAACACACAAGGGAATCCCCATAAGGTTAACAGCTGATCTCTCAGCAGAAACTCTACAAGCCAGAAGGGAGTGGCAGGACATACTGAAAGTGATGAAGGAGAAAAACCTGCAACCAAGATTACTCTACCCAGCAAGGATCTCATTCAGATTTGATGGAGAAATTAAAACCTTTACAGACAAGCAAAAGCTGAGAGAGTTCAGCACCACCAAACCAGCTTTACAACAAATGCTAAAGGAACTGCTCTAGACAAAAACACAAGAGAAGGAAAAGTCCTATAATAACGAACCCAAAACAATTTAGAAAATGGGAATAGGAACATACATATCGATAATTACCTTAAATGTAAATGGACTAAATGCTCCCACCAAAAGACACAGATTGGCTGAATGGATACAAAAACAAGACCCATATATATGCTGTCTACAAGAGACCCACTTCAGACCTAGAGACACATACAGACTGAAAGTAAGGGGATGGAAAAAGATATTCCATGCAAATGGAAACCAAAAGAAAGCTGGAGTAGCAATTCTCATATCAGACAAAATAGACTTTAAAATAAGGACTATCAGAAGAGACAAAGAAGGACACTACATAATGATTAAGGGATCGATCCAAGAAGAAGATATAACAATTGTAAATACTTATGCCCCCAACATAGGAGCACCTCAATACATAAGGCAAATACTAACAACCAT
>NW_006778131.1:15263-64472 GCF_000442215.2 Lipotes vexillifer | reverse complement strand
AAAAGAAAAAAAGCCAGGTAAGGGAAGGGGGTCTCCAGGTATGTGATCAGGTCATGCACAATTCTTTGATTGGCTGATGGCGAGGTAACACGGTGGTGTCACAGGGTTTAACAGTATCAGTCCTTAGGACCCAAAGAGGCCTGGGGCTCTGTGCTCATGGTCATCAACTACTTAACATCTTTCATTTGGTGGGGGTGGGGGGTTTTCATATCTGTAAAACAACTCAAGAAATGAGCATCAAATACTGTTATCTAGGTCCTTCAGAGAGGAAATAAAGCAGAAGATATGGTGGAGGGCCTGTTCTGGGAAGGCCGCATAGGGTCCTGCTGCATTAGAAGAGAATATTTTCTACATATGCTAATGACATTTCATTATGTATCTATGCTGTGAGCTGTGTAAATTTTTGTGATGATAATAGTGAAAGCACAAAAACGTTATTTTTCTCTGTATAAAATAACTTTTATATGTTGATAAACTAATTTATTTGAGTCCTTCCCCCACTTGTTTCTCTGTTAATAAGTACAGATAGTTTGTTACTCTTATGTAATAGATCTGTTACACTTTTTAAAGTTCTAAGACAGAAATTCTAATGCTATATTGTAGATGTTTTAAAATTTGTTTCTTCATAAATAATAGACAATTATTAAACATTGGAGAGAGATGACTATAAGAATATTTTTTAAGATAAAGGATAATGTTCTGTATTACAAATATTTGGACATTCTTAACAATTATTGTAGGTTCCCATATATTCATAGGAAAATAAAATCTAGGTCCATTTCTTTTTGTATCCTTATCTTTATGCTGGGAAAATGTGTGTGACATATACAGTTTGCCTATTATTTTTAAAAGATGAATGAAGAAGATCTAGCAAACTTGAACATGGAATCAAAGAGATAGCTCAAATTAACACTTGACACAATGCCCAGCCCCTATGAGAGGCCCTGTGCAGAACACAAAAGATGTATAAAACATGGTCTCTGTTCACACTTCTAAAGTTCTATGATGTAATATCCAAATATTTTCATTATTATTATTTTTTTTTTGGCCACACAGTATGGCATGTGGAATCTTAGTCCCCTATCCAGGGATTGAACCTATACCCTGTGCATTGGGAGCATGGAGTCTTAACCACTGGACTGCCAAGGAAGTCTCCCCAAATATTTTTAATTCATTTAGTAAACATTGAACAATTAACATAAGCAAAAGATTATAATAACAGCACAAATGGAAAGAAAACAAATCAGCTAATGTTTATTGAACACTTTGTACATTCCAGTCATTGTTCTAAACAATTAATTTGCCTTAAATTATTTACAGTGATCCTGAGGTAGCTGTGATTATTTACCCATCTTATGGATGAGTAAAAAAAAAGTAGTTTTTGCCCTCAATAAGTATGGAATCAGACAAGTTAAGTTCATAAATCCAAGGTATTGTTTTAACAAAATCTACCAATTATATTAGGTTAGTAATAAATACAATCTTATAAATTCCACAAGCAGCCTTGTCAGTTATTAAATAAATATTTATAATATTAAAAAGTTCTGTGTAGCTATCTAACATTTAAAACAATTCAGCTTATTTTTAGTGCACAAAATTTTATAAAATTAGCAACATTCCCAGGAGAAAATAAAATTAAACCCAGAAAAACGAAAGCCATTACCATATGTGTATAATTCATGGGATCAAAATTAATTTACCTCTGTGAGAACAGAAAAGAAATAAAATTAATATTATACAGAGTATGATTTATCCTAAGAATACTATGAAATATTTTCAGAGATAATGTTTAGATAGTGAGATGCCTTTTTCGTTTCTTACCGATAGTCAGAATAGAAGGCCCAAGTAAGTTACTATTAAGGATGTTATTTTCTGTTAATGTTTATTGTTACACCTTCTACAATCATAATTTAATTCATATATAAAACTAAATTGCAAAATTCTAAACATGGAGCAAAAATTTCTAATTTTCCTGTTAAAACTGAAAGAAAATGGAGAAAATATTTCTAGCATTACTGAAATTATAATAAAATAACATTAAAAATGTTGAAAACACGTGGAAACAAATCTGTTCACACAATTTGCACAAATAGATTTCATTCACAATAAAATCAGTGTTAGCTACTATTTCTTCATTCATGTACCCATTCAATGAATGGTTTAGTCCTTCCTGTATGTTAGATATAGTGCTAGCACTTTAAAAAGTGGAAATTTATATGAATTCTATTTCTAATCATGTAAATAATTAGCTGAGACAATCAGAAAGTGCAGAATCAAGGAAATAACCTAAGACATATAATCCTTTATTTGTTCATTATCTTTTCAGCTTGGATTGTGGTTCCACTTCACAGAGATAAATGACAAAATGTAAAGACACTTTCCTGCCATCGAAAAGCTTAAAAATCACAGTAAGAAGAAATTTTATCTAGCCTTGCATACAGCATCAAAGACCTAAGCCTATCTATGATTTTAAATATATGATCCTGTACTGGTAAACGTAATGAAATCATTACATTATGACTAAAGAATTTGAAAGAAAAAGTTTATCATCACTAGTTATAAAAGAAATAAAGCAACAACAACAGTTATCTTTTTTTTTAAGTCAAGCTTCTTTTTTCCAACATTTCATTTATTTATTTATTTAATTTCTTGGCCACACTGCATGAAGGGATCTTAGTTCCCCAACCAGGGATCAAACCCACACCCCCTGCAGTGGAAGCACTAAGTCTTTTTTTTCTTTCTTTCTTTCTTTCTTTCTTTTTTTTTTTTTGTAGTATGCGGGCCTCTCACTGTTGTGGCCTCTCCCGTTGCGGAGCACAGGCTCCGGACTCACAGGCTCAGCGGCCATGGCTCACGGGCCCAGATGCTCTGCAGCATGTGGGATCTTCCCAGACCGGGGCACGAACGCGTGTCCCCTGCACCGGCAGGCCTACTCTCAACCACTGCGCCACCAGGAAAGCCCGGAAGCACTAAGTCTTAACCACTGAATTGCCAGGGAAGTCCTTAATAGCAGTTATCTTTACCTGCCAACTGGTAGAGAATCGGGGATGCTTGAGCAACTGAAAATGTGGAGATACAGGCATCGTCATTAAAACTGCCACTGGACATATGATCTGCATTCCACTTCTAGGAATTGATCATGATGAAATAGATTAATAAGAAGATTTCTTAAATAAAACAATGTTTATCATAAGACATTCACAATATCCACAGCCTGGAAGCAATCAGTCACCTACTATAGGGAAACATTTAACTTAACTATTACACTTTTCTAAGACAGAATCCATTAAAAAATTTTATTTACAGGGGAAAATACTAATGACACATTGCTGAGAGACAAAAGATGACCACCAATGATATTTAGGTGCTATTGTGTAGAAAAAGTATATTAGTAAGTAGGAAAGCTCTGGAAAGGCATATCTCGAAATGCCAGCAGTAGTTACCTTTTGTTGAATTATAATTGTTATTTTTACACTTGTGTTTTTCTATGTTTTTCAAGTTTTCTGAAAACTTGATATTTAATATTTTCAATTTAATTATTTTTAATGAGAAGAAAAATATAAAGTGAAAATCAAACTGTCTTACACCACTCTAAGTTTACATGACAAAGACTGCTAGCAGTTCCCAGGGTCTGTTACATCTCTCTTTCTTAGTAATAAAACCCTGTTTGATTAGCTGGGCATTAAAACTCAGAATAAATATTTCATTTCCAAGTTTTCCTTGCAGCAAATGACCATGTGACTAAATTCTGGCTAATGAGATACAAATAGAAGTATTATATGCAACTTCCAGGAAAATTCTGAGATCTTGTAAATCAATGTTAATAACCATTTAAGAAACCAGAAGAGATTTTGAATACAGGAGAAATTATTAAAAGAAAGTGGTTTAGAGTACAGATAGTTGGGGAATCTGAAAAGGTATTCATATTTGTTCATATAAAACAAAATTGCCAAATGTGCATTTCCTGTGCTGTTTCTTTTGTAAAAGAAGGTCAGAGTCCTCCAGTAACATTTTGTTTACGACTAATATCAGATGATAGTACACTCCAACATTGTTATTTGATGGATACAATCTCAGGCCCATTTTGGGGGAATACAGAATCTGTACTGACAGTTCTTTCCTAACTCCTGACTGGACCACATAGGACAATGAGAGGAGTGCATGGAAATAATATGGATGCTTTCACTTGCAAATTACAGAGAAACTTACCCAAAGTGGTTTAATCAATAGAAACACATGTTATCCCATATAACAAAAGGTCTGGAAGTACCTGGTTCTAAGGTAAGTTAGTTACCTCAACAACTCAACAGAGTCAGCACTCTAGCTCAAAATTCTGTGATCCTCTTGGCTTTTCCCTCATACTCTTGAGATGGTTGCAGAAGCTCCCAACATCAGGCACTCAGTGTACAAAGGCAGGAATGGAAACACTGCCCCAGAAACCCCACCAATACTTCCCTTTAAACTCCTCTGGCCAGGACACCCATGCTTAAAGGAATCATTGGCAAGTACGATGGAATTGTCTTGATTGGCTTGGGCAAAACTATACTCCTCCTTGGGGACTAGGGAGGGGCCTAAAAAGTATGTGGATGCCAAAAATCTTCTTTAAGTGGTATTGTATCAGCAATAAAATAAAGACAGGAAATCTAGCTGTGGGACTGGCAAGTACACAGTCTTTCACACTGAATGCTGATAAAAAGAGCAGAAACAGGGTCACTAAAATTTCTCCCCAGTCCATGTAAATATTTTATATGTATAATTGCTAAAAAAAAAAAAAGAAAAAGAAAAAATGTGTGGACTTCCTTCTAAGACAGAAAAAATAGGAAAACACGCATGCGTGGATTAAATATGTTACACAGTAGATGTAAATAAATTGTCATGTACTATATAAAATGTACTAGAGCATGACAGAAATTTAAAGATTGACAGTTATTCTATGAAAGTATTGACAATATTAACGGTACTCTTTCCATTTTAAGTAGAAGTTTTTGTAAATCCTTGCAATAAATCTGTACTTCCTCTGAATGTTGATGCTTCATTTCTTTTTCTGGAAAAGACAAATATCTCACACAAAATGTTCAGCTAAATGACATTTTTATGGGTGTTGTCCCTGCCAAGGCCTAAGTTTGTCTCTTCTAAGAGCAAGTAAAGAAGTAATGCAATGAGCTGTACTAGCCTGAACCTGCACTTTTCCCCCAAGTGCTCAATTCCAGTAGAGAGACTTCAGTGCTTAGAACAGCTGCTCCAAGGGTTCTACAATAATGACAAGGAGATCTACAAAAACAGTTAATGACCAATGTGTTATGAGATTTTTTCAACCAGTTACTAATGGACTGTTTTATGAAGATTCACTTAAGATTTTTTAAGTCATAAACTCTATCTGAAAGATGTCTTAGAAATAATCTAATCAATCACCTCAATTTGCAAATGAATAAATTGAGGAGCACAAGTCTCAAAGATGTGTCAAGGCCACACTGTTTGCAAATGGAAGAGCTAACAAAAAACACAAAACCACTCCATTCTCCTGGTTACTAGTTCAGTCTTTTTTCCACTTTGGTCTTTTATCATTGTAGTAATTTTGTTTATTCACATTAACAATACCAACATTAAAGATCACAAAATGTAAACAGTGTTGCATTAAAAATGAAGGATATCCTTTGTTTTCAGAGAGAAGCAACTATAAATAATGATCAGAAACAAGAAAAGTTATATTTTAGATAGTAAGATTCTGCACCCAATTCCACTGGTGGGGGAAAATTCCCCCACCACCAAGCAGTCCTCTGACACCAGCTGGGCATCCTACAATTCAACTCAATTTTGATACTACCTTCAAGTAGATAGAATGCTACCAGGACTTCCCTGGTGGTACAGTGTTTAAGCATCCGCCTGCCAATGCAGGGGACATAGGTTCGAGCCCTGGTCCAGGAAGAGTCCACATGCTGCGGAGCGACTAAGCCCGTGCACTGCAGCTACTGAGCCTGCGCTCTAGAGCCTGTGAGCTACAACTACTGAGCCCACATGCCACAACTACTGAAGCCCGCGTGCCCTAGAGCCCATGCTTTGCAACAAGAGAAGCCACCGCAATGAGAAGCTGAAGCACCACAACAAGGGATAGCCCCCGCTGGCCACAACTAGAGAAAGCCAGCGTGCAGCAATAAAAAAAAAAAAAAAAAAAAAGTAGATAGAATGTTACCTGGATCCTACAAGTTAAGGGCTCAGTCTCACAAGATTGCCCTCCCCCACTTCTGCAGGTTGTCACCTGTGCTTCTGATCCACTGGCAATAAATTGGAGCTTCCAATGACTCCCTCTTCGGGTTTGATTAATTTGCTAGAGTGACTCACAAAACTCAGGAAATATTTTCTTACTAGATGACCAGTTCATTTTAAGAAGATATAGCTCAGGAACAGCCAGATGGAAGAGATGTATAGGGCACAGTAAAGGGAAAAGGGCACAGCGAATCCATGCCCTCTCTAGGCACACCACTCTCTCTGAATCTCCACATGTTCACCAACCCAGAAGCTCTCTGAACCTTGTCCTTTTGGGGTTTTATGGAGGCTTCATTACATAGGCATACTGATTAAATCCTCCCTATGGATATTAATGGTTACAGAGTGGTTTTAACAGCAGCAAGCCTCATATCCTCCCAGAAAAGTTCAAAGGATGGAGGAAGGGAGAGGATTCCTGTGAGAAGTTTGCAGAAGCCTTCCCTTCAGGCCCCATGGGCCAGCATGTGTCATATGCATGACCTGTAAAAGGCAAATATATGGGAGGTAGGTTCTGCCAATAAGGAAGGGGAAGGTAAGGAATAGCCTTAGAACAGGAAGAACTGTATCACTACCTATTGCTTCATAACATACAACTGCAACATTTAGTGGTTTAAAACCAGGTATTATTCATAAAGAATCTATGGGTCTCCTGACCTGTGCCAGGTTCAGCTGATCTTCGCTAGGTTCACTAATGCATTTGCAGGCCACTGGTAGGATAGCTTTTTAAAACTGGGAGCCCTGGATCAATGTACTTTGAAGAGTTTCTCCTTATTCTTTTCCATTTTGTCATTTGGTGCTAAAGCCGGATATTGATGTTGTGTTGCTCTGAGGTTTAGAATCCTGGTTCCTCATAGCACCAGTCCTGGGTGAAGTACGTGGGAACCTATCTTTAGTTCCAGTGCCTGGCATTTAGTGGTAGGGTGGCTCTTTTTCTGGGTAGAACAAACATGGATCTAGTTCACTGCTGAGTTGCTGATGCATGTCTGATAATGTTGGGTGTATGAAGAAGGACTCTTCTAAGAGGTATTGACATTGTTTGCTTAAAGAACTGAAACGTGAATAAATTAAGGCTCAGAGTGGAGGCATACTATACTAATCAGAATGAACAGGTAGTACATTCCCTATGAAATATATATTGTTAGAAAGAAAAACTAACTCAATAAATCTACTGCATAATTTATTTATTGGTTATAGAATTTTTTACTCACCTCTTCAGAATATTTTATCTTCTATGTTTTAGAGCATGGTCATAATCACTTATTAGCATTACCCACACCTTTATTCCTTAGTGGTCTCTGTCTTCAGTGGCCCTGTTTGTATCAGACTGATGTAGTTTGGGTCAAGTTTTACTATTGGACGTGGAAATAATTTGGAGATAGAGGCATTGTCAAATTCCTGCACAGATGTTAACATCCCTTCTTCAAAGATATGAGAAAGCTGAGACTAATTTAAAAAGTCAGAAAAAGACTAACTGAATAGTCTAAGATTCAACAACCAAACTATGAGAGCATGAGATTAGACTCCAAAAACATCCTGTCTTTTGCAAACAATGCAAAAGAACAGCCTTTAGTGAACACATTTATCTTCATGGATATCCAATTCTACTTGTATTTACACTGTGGACACATACCTTAGTCTGGGGAGAAAAGAAAGGAAGAAGAGACTGTAGAGTTAATCTAACAGCCCAAGTAAGGAAAGTCTTAGAACTTCTATGATTTATTCATCAGGACTGAGGAAAAAGATGATCTACATTGGGAGAGGCAGTGTTTGGTGGGGGCAATGAAAGTGTTGTAGCCATAGGAAAGTGAGCCTTGGATACATGCTGTTCAGATTGGAAACTATACTTTCTCAATGTAGTACCTGTCCTTAGTAAACTACCTACCTACTTATGAATTTTAGTAAACAGAACCCAAGTAAAATGTTTACATCCTTCACAGCCTCATATCACTATTATCATAAGAAATTACCATTGAAAACACTCTCTTCAGAAGATAGTCATTGTATTTTGAAGATAATAAGTATGTGAGAGTCTTGATGAAAAGTTTTAGTTTTGAGGAAATCTTCTGACAAAAGAGAATTGATTCTTGATCATCGCTTCAGTGATGTGAAATAATCAGAGCTCTTGTATTTAGCCAAAAGGAAGAGAATTGTGCATCAAAATCATAGACTATAAGAACAGGAAGGGATCTTAAAAAATATCCTGGCCCAACACCCTTCTTTTAGTGGTAAGAAATTAGGCTCAGATAGAAGTATAGAACACTCAGTGTCATACAGGAGCAGCTTCATGTATTGCAGTTTTTTGCTTTTTGTTTTCATTCATTAAAATATTAACCACTTTCTGTGGTCCAGTCTTGTCAGCTGGCAGAGATGTAATTTTAAACAAATTCTGAGGAAAACATAAAGGAATCTTCACACATCTGTCCAGCCACACATCCCACCATTCCTCTACTTGATCAGCCTTACCAAATGTCTCCTCAAACACATCTGTTCTTTCAAACCTCTTCGTTTTTGTTCAAGTTGCTGGTACTTTATAAAATAATTTATACTTTACAATAGCTAATACCAAGTTCATGGTAGAAAATTCCAGAGATACAAAATGGCATATAGAATGAAAATTATGCCTTTCTTTTATCTGTGTCCCCATCACTCACTTCCCCTTCCCAGAAATAACCACTGTATTTGTGCATCCCTATGAAGATGTAAATATATAAATATTCCTAAGGATATGTAAATATATATCCATGTATAAATCTTTTGTCCCTACCAAATGTTAACAATGTTCTGCATGTTATTCTGTATCTTATCTTTTTGAACTTAAATTTATGTGTTTAATACTAAATTTGATACTAATTTGTTAGATTAATAAATTCTCTCTTTACCTGGGCTTTAGTATACTCAATTTATAACTCAACCTGGGTTCTCCCTTGAATTATATTCTATAATAAAATTACAAATATTTCATCTAGGCATTCAGAGCTTGTTTCCATGTAATCAGTAGCTTTATTTCATGGCACACTCCATCTTACACTTTTTTTTAACATCTTTATTGGAGTATAATTGCTTTACAATTAAAAACTCAATTTCCAGCAGCTTTAACACCTAGGGGGTTATTTTTCTTATAGAACAGAGATCCAGAAGTAGCAGTTACTCCCTTATTTCGGCAGCCGGTATATCTGGGAATCTCTTGCTTTTCCTCCTGATTGCAATATTATGGCTGCAGCTCCCACTAACACGTCCATGTATAGGGCAGGAAGAAGATAGCAAAGCTCACTGCATCTGTTTCCTGATAAAATCAGGAAAGTCAAAGCATATATACTTCTCAGCAGACATCTGTTCAAAACTGGCGGAAGTGTGTCATCTAGTCACAACTAGCCACAGGAAAGATGGAAAGTCAATATTTACTGGGTACCTTGTTGCCCCAGACATTAGTATGGTTCTGTTATCAAGGAAGAATTGAGGAATGAATAGTGGCTAGGTAAGTGACACTATCTGTAACTTATATGGCTAACAATGAACTCTAACGTGTCTGATTTTTGGCTCTAGGTATAGACAAATATAGGGGATACAGAAACTCAGAAAAAGTCAGGAGTGAGTCTATTTCTACCAAATGCTGAAAGCTAACCAAAATAATCTATCTCTGAAAAGGTCATATATTGTCATATATTTATAACTTTTGCTTCCACCTGGGAAACCACTTGCCACCTGAAAACCCAGCTGTATTCATACTTGGTTCTGGTTCACCATACAGTGAGGAAGATATTTTTTAAAATACATTATGTGTATAAATACTTCTAAAATGATGGGAGAAAGAAAAGAGAAAGTACATATAAAAGTTTTCTGGATTAAAGCCTCAAACTGTACCATATACTGATCTATTTAATCAAATTTTAACATTTCAATTTAATTTAATATTAATTTTTAATTAATCAGCTAATAATCTCCTTTCTGAGTTTGAGTGTTAATGGCAATGAAAAACACATTGGCTTCTTTTTTGATGTATTTTACTAGGAGTTTCTAATTAAGCAACTCTCCTGTATGACTCATAAATAAAACATATACTTTCACACAGTCAAAAATGTCTGGAGGGACTTCTTTGGCTGTCCAGTGGTTAAGACTCTGTCCTTCCACTGTGGTCCAGGAACTAAGATTCCGTATACCACATGGCGTGGCCAAAAAAAAATAAAAAATAAAAAAATAAAAAATCCAGAAGCTGCTTTTATATGATATATTGATGACAGATTTCATTTGCTGTCATGACACATGAATGATAATTATTATCATTTATTTGAAAGTTGACATTTTCTTTCTTCTTTTTGTGATGGGGTAGTTTAAGCTGAGACATTAAGCAACTAATGAGAATTTTGGTGTACTCTATGTGAATGCTTAATATTTATATATTCTATTTATTTTCCTAAAAAGTGTTTCTTTCAACATAAAAAGTAATTTTGTGGATATATTTATTTAATACATGTTAAATAATTACATGGTAATATATAGTCAATTATAATTATTTAAATGAATTTCCAAATAAACGTGTTTGTTGCTTAGGGAATTTTATCGAAAGCCTTGAATTTTTGTCTGTAAATAGTCCAGATAAACATTCATTATTGCCAACTTTTAGGGCTGGTTAATATAAAATAACAAGGGTAGGAAATTTGTAACACTGATGTGAAAGAAGCTTGACAGGCATCAAATCATTTTTATGATATATAAGCATTGCATTTTAATTTCATTACTTAAGATAGTTTTTCGTTATTAGATTATGCTTGCTAAGGGGGAAAAATCGAACATTATTGTCAGAATGGCATAGATCATTTTCATCTAAATTAGTTGATTTCTGCAATATGTCCTGCCTGTAAAACGCACGAGGCATAATTCTTTTCTATCTTTGTTAACTAATTATTGCAAATAAGCTATAAATTCTCTTTCTTAAGAACAAATAAACACAGTCTTGACCCTACATCCCCTTAAGCTATGACACCCCTCCATTTCTCTATTCCTGGCTACAGCAAAGCCTATTGGAAGAGTGGTTTATACTTGTCCAATTTCCTTTCTTCCCTCTTTTTCTTAGAAACATTCTAATCATGTCTTCATCCCCATTACTCGGTTGAAATCTTATTTTTAGGTCACACTGACTCCCATTTTAAAAAATAAGCCAATTGTCAGTCTCCTGATCACTTGGTCTTTCAAAAAGATTTGACGCTGTGCATCAATTCTCCTTCTTGAAACATTGATTCCATTGATTTCCAGGGAATCCATCTCTCCTGGATTTCCTCTTACCATACTGGCACATCTCTTCCAGTCTCTTGTGCTGTGCTTTTCTTCTTTCTGACCTCTAAATATTGGGTTGCCCTAGAGTTTAGTCCGGGACCCCCTTTTCTTCTCTATTATAATGTCTTTCTAGGTGACCTCACCTAATCCCATGTTTTAATACCATATCACCTGTATCCTGGTAATGCCCAGATTTACATTGCTGGAGCTTTTCTTTTTTGATTTGAATATCCAAATTATCTACAAAGATATTTCCTTTTGAAATTAACATTTACAGTGAAGAACTCTTCATTTCCCTCCCAAACTTGGTTTCCCAGTGTTCCTATTTTAATAAATGGCACCATCATTCACTGTTACTCTGCCCATCTTTGATTCTTCCATTATTAGAACACATTCTTTGAACTCATCAGTAAATCCTGCAGCTTCTCTCTCAAAACACACCTGGGAACTCAGCCTTGCGGGCTTCCAGGAAGATGGTGGAAGAGTAAGACACGGACATCACCTTCCTCCCCACAGATACACCAGAAATACATCTACAAGTGGAACAACTCCTACAAAACACCTACTGAACGCTGGCAGAAGACCTCAGACCTCCCAAAAGGCAAGAAACCCCCCACCTACCTGGGGAGGGCAAAAGAAAAAAGAATAAACAGAGACAAAAGGATAAGGACGGAACCTGCACCAGTGGGAGGGAGCTGTAAAGGAGGAAAGGTTTCCACACACTAGGAAGCCACTTCGCTGGCAGAGACTGTGGGTGGCGGAGGGGGAAAGCTTTGGAGCCGCAGAGGAGAACACAGCAACAGGGGTGTGGAGGGCAAAGCGGAGAGATTCCTGCACTGAGCATCAGTGTCGACCAGCACTCACTAGCCCGAGAGGCTTGTCTGCCCACTCGCCGGGGCAGGCGGGGTTGGGAGCTGAGGCTCGGGCTTCAGTCGGAGCGCAGGGAGAGGACTGGGGTTGGCGGTGCAAACACAGCCTGCAGGGGGTTAGTGCGCCACGGCTGGCCGGGAGGGAGTCCGGGGAAAAGTCTGGACCTGCCGAAGAGGCAAGAGACTTTTTCTTCCCTCTTAGTTTCCTGGTGTGCGAGGAGAGGGGATTAAGAACGCTGCTTAAAGGAGCTCCAGAGATGGGCGTGAGCCGCGGATATAAGCACGGAACCCAGAGACAGGCATGAGACGCTAAGGCTGCTGCTGCCGCCACCAAAAAGGCGTGAGCCGCGGATATAAGTGCGGAACCCAGAGACAGGCATGAGATGCTAAGGCTGCTGCTGCCACCACCAAAAAGGCTGTGTGCAAGCACAGGTCACTATCCACACCCCCTTTCCGGGGAGCCTGTGCAGCCCGCCACTGCCAGGGTCCCGGGATCCAGGGACAACTTCCCCGGGAGAACGCACGGTGAGCCTCAGGCTGATGCAATGTCACGCTGGAGTCTGCTGCCGTAGGCTCGCCCCACACTCCGTGCCCCTCCCTCCCCCTGGCCTGAGTGAGCCAGAGCCCCCAAATCAGCTGCTCCTTTAACCCCATCCTGTCTGAGCGAAGAACAGAAGACCTCCAGTGACCTACAAGCAGAGGCGGGGGACAAATCCAAAGCTGAGACCCTGGGAGTTGTGAGAACAAAGAAGAGAAAGGGAAATCTCTCCCAGCAGCCTCAGAAGCAGCGGATTGAACTCCACAATCAATTTGATGTACCCTGCATCTGGGGAATACATAAATAGACAACGAATCATCCCAAATTAAGGAGGTGGACTTTGAGAGCAAGATTTATGATTTTTTTCCCCTTTAGCTTTTTTTGTGAGTGTGTATTTGTATGCTTCTGTGAGATTTTGTCTGTATAGCTTTGCTTCCACCATTTGTCCTAGGGCTCTATGTGTCCGTTGTTTTGTTTTTGTTTTTGTTTTTGTTTTTCTCTTAATAATTATTTTGTTTATTTCAATAACTTTATTATATTTGATCTTACTTTATTTTATTTTACTTTATCTTCTTTCTTTCTTTTTATCCTTCCTTCCCTCATTCCTTCCTTCCTTCCTTCCTTCCTCCCTCCCTTCCTCTCTTCCTCCCTCCCTCCTTCCCTCCTTCCTTTCTTTCTTTCTGTCTACTTCTACTAATTCTTTCTTTCTAATTTTTCTCCCTTTTATTCTGAGCTGTGTGGATGAAAGGCTCTTGGGGCTCCACGCAGGCATCAGGGCTGTGCCTCTGAGGTGAGAGAGCCAACTTCAGGACACTGGTCCACAAGGGACCTCCCACTCCACATAAATATCAAATGGTGAAAATCTCCCAGAGATCTCCATCTCAACACCAGCACCCAGAGTCACTCAAAAACCAGCAAGCTACAGTGCTGAACATCCTATGCCAAACAACTAGCAAAAGAGGAACACAACACCACCCATTAGCAGAGAGGCTGCCTAAAATCATAATCAGTCCACAGTCATCCCAAAACACACCACCAGACGTAGACCTGCCCACCAGAAAGACAAGATTCAGCCTCAACCACCAGAACACAGGCACGAGTCCCCTCCACCAGGAAGCCTACACAACCCACTGAAGTAATCTTAGCCCCTGGGGACAGACACCAAAAACAATGAAAACTACGAACCTGCAGCCTGCTAAAAGGAGACCTCAAACACAGTAAGATAAGCAAAATGAGAAGACAGAAAAACACACAGCAGATGAAGAAGCAAGATAAAAACCCACCAGACCTAACAAATGAAGAGGAAATAGGCAGTCTGCCTAAAAAAGAATTCAGAATAATGATAGTAAAGATGATCCAAAATCTTGGAAAGAGAATAGACAAAATGTAAGAAACATTTAACAAGGACCTAGAAGAACTAAAGATGAAACAAACAATGATGAACAACACAATAAATGAAATGAAAAATACTCTAGAAGGGACCAATAGCAGAATAACTGAGGCAGAAGAACGGATAAGTGACCTGGAAGATAAAATAGTGGAAATAACTACTGCAGAGTAGAAAAAAGAAAAAAGAATAAAAAGAACTGAGGACAGTCTCAGAGACCTCTGAGACAAAATTAAATAGGTCTTGACAGAATTTACAGTTCTCTGAGGTCACATGAGAGCATGAACATGAGCATATGAATTCTAGAGGTAGAGAGACTTCATTAGCTCTAATCCGAGTTCAGTCACATGCTAAATGTGTGGCAAGTTCTTTGACTTCTCTGAGTCTCAGTATTTTTATCTGCAAAATGAAGCTAATAACATGTACTCTGAATAGTTGTTGTAAAGATAAAAAATACTTGTAAAGATCTAGTAGAGAGGATACAACAGGTACTTCATAAATAGTAACTTTTTTCTCATCTATCATTGCATTGCATCATTGGCTGCAGTAGCATTTCAACTCTGAGAGCATGTATTTGGTCTGTGATAAACTAGTTGACCAGTTCAAGTATGAGTCCGATTAATGAGGATATGCAGAGATCAAATAAATAGATTCTTTGGACATTTTCTACAAATTACCTTCCCATACAGCTGTCTTCTAAATATAAGGTATATGTCTCTGGATTAGCTAAGAGGACAAAAATTGCCATTATCATCTTTATGGTTTTAGTTTGGAAAATAAAAATAGTGATAATGACCTTGGACTCTTGTGGAATTTCCATAAGTAATGTATATAATTACCATGAAATGGACATTTTTTGATATCAATGAAATAGTAAAGTGAGATAGAATTTAGGAAGACACATTTCAGAGGTCTGCTCATTATAAAGTGCCTATGACTGTCACTTAAGCAAAAACAGATAAAGTATACTCATATTAAAACATATGGTAACATTCTTAAATAAAATGCCTCAGTGATTGCATGATTCTACTGAACTACTGCCTCAGTTGACCAAAAGTCTAACTTGCAGTGCAAATGCAACTACTTTGAGCTAAAGATTAGTTTTAGAAGAAATAATATTTGCATATTCCCCAGTGACCATTCATTTTAAAACCCGAATCTAGAGGTGCAATCATTCGCAAAATCAACTATTTCTATGATTATGGTACCTAGATGGTTTTCTTTTTATATTGGAGAATAAACATACTAATAACATGCACAGGTTAGGGAAAGTGATTATGGATCATCAGACTATACAAATGATCAGGACATGATAAAGGGTTATGTATTTCAATGGTAAAAGCAATCTGATTATTAGCTCTTCATTTGAAGCAGTTTGTCTACAGTTCAAAAATGCTTTCAATGCTTTCACTGATTAAACTGTAAAGCATCTTTTTCATTGTCAGCAGAAGTGACCGGCATTTAATTAAATTAGACTCTTCTAACTATAAATAATTGAATTAATAGTTTTAAATTTAGTTTGGCTAAAATTGGTGAATTGATAAATAACTAAATAATGCAAGAATAAGAATTATCAAAACACTTCTGAGAACACAGTTCTGCTTGGAGGGCTCCATGGAGGAAGTACCTCATTTTCAAGAAAGGGATGATGTTTCTTTTGTTTCCATTCAATTCTTTCCTTTTTTTCTTTTTTTTCCTAAAGAGAAAATAGAAAACTATTTATATATAAATTTATATACAAATATGACCATTATTTTCAAATCAAGTTTCTTGCTGAAGAACAAAATAATCATTATAAGGTATTTAAATGTCATTTGCTAGCTTAATTGGTTATAAAGTAATAACAGCTAGGGAATATTGCTAATTTATGAGCATACTATCAATAGGCGTTAACGCACCACTTAATTTTTTAAATATTAAAAGTGATAATATTTAAAAAGAATTATGTAAAATAGGAAAAAAAAGACCTGTAATCCCATAATTCAAAGAGAATAATTATTAGAAGTTAGTGATGACTTTCTGAGAACAGAGTCTCAGAAATAAATTTACTGGGTGCAAAGGTTGAATACGTGATGGCAGCAGAGGATACTTCACAGTGTTTAAAAATATTTGAATATTGAGGTTCATGTTTCTTTGCTTGTTATTGAGCTTGAGTACGTTTTCATTTATTTAGTGCTTTTGTGAAGTTTTTACTCTGTTATTTGGCTCTTCTAACTGTATGGTATTGGTGCTTGTAATTTTTAGCAATTTACATTTTCATATAATAAATATTATCCTTGCAGCATTTTATCTACATTATTTTTAGTCCTTAATTTTTTACCAAAAAATTAATAGTTCAACCATAGACAACTAAACTGTTTAAAGAGTAATATAGTCAAAATTTGTGTACCCACTACCTGCCTTTTGAAATAAAACAAGACCAATACTTGTGCAGCTCTTGTACCCTCCCTCACCACACCTGCTTTCTCTCCACCATCCAGAGATAACCATTACTGAATTTAGTGCTTATAGTTGCAGTGCATACCTTAATACCTTTATCACACACACGTATTCATCCCCAAACAACAAATAATTTTGTTTTGCAGGTTTTTTGAGTTTTGCAGGTTTTTTGAGTTTATGCTAAAAGGTACCATGCTATATATTCTTTTGCATCTGTCTTTTATTTATGACCATATTTCTAAGATCCATCTATATGGAGCTGTAGCTCTAGCTCATTGATGCACAGAATTCCAGTATATCAACATATCACAGTTTACTAATCTATTTTGGTGTTGAAGACATGATGTTCTAATGTTTTTTCCACACAAAGACAATGCTGCTGTAAATATCCCTGTTTGATTCCTTGTGCTTATAAGCCAAGATTTTCTCTCCAAGTATATGCCTAAGAGTGAAATTGCCAGTTTGTAGGGTATGAATATGTTCGACTTTGCTGGACAATAATGATTTATTCTCCAAAGTTGTAGGAAATTACCCTCCAGCCAGCAAATATACTGATTTTTTATTTTGTATTATTAATATGCTGTATTCTATTGTTTGGCATTTTATGTTTAATGTTTAAATCTTCTGATGTTTGTATTGCAGTAAAGTAATTGTTTGAAGTGATTTTATGTCCAAATGTCACAAATAATCCCAATTGTTATTGCCTCACATCCATTAATTTGTGTTCCTTTATTATATAGTACATCCTTACAGGTAACAGGTTCTGAGGCTATTATTCTACTTGTACTATACTATAATTTGTGCTCATTCATTCAATATTAAGCACTGAGATCTTACTCTGGGTCAAGCAGTATACAGGGAGCCATGCATGAAGTGATTATAAAATACAAACACACAGGTTACTGTTCCTGTCCCTTAGGGAACTTTCAAAATAGATGGTTAATAAACAAGTATATAAACAACAGATAATACCAAATTGTGTGAAATTCTATGAAACATATAAATAAGCTGTTGTGATTGATAAAAAATGAAAGGAAGTACTTACTTTCAAAGAAAAGTGGATTCAGGGAAAGTCACTTTGAGACGTGATGGGTAAGAGGAGCCACTGGTGATGTGCACTGAGGGGAGGGCACTCCACGCAGACAGAAGAGTGTGTGTGAGGACTCTGACAAGTGGGGAAAACTTGGGATGGGAGAGGAAGCCAGAGAGCCAGTGTGAATAAAGCCTGGCGGGAGATGGGAGCGGAGTCCAGATGAGAATGACAAGGTATACATGTAAGATCAGATGGGGCCTGGCAGGCCATGGTAACATCTAGAACACAGGTTTGAAAAAAAAAAAAAAAAAAGACCTGTCAACAGGTGATTTGGAGAAGAAAGGCAGAATGCTGAGAGGTAAACCGGGGAACACGGTAGCAGAGGAGGAGACAGCTCAAGTGGAAGGGGAAATCGACTGTGCAGAATGCCCAGAGGTCTAGGAAACAGGGCAGAAAAGAATACATACCATAGCCTAGATCATCTGGCAAAATCGTAACTCTCAAAGTTTAGTTTAGTTTAGTTTCAGAAAAGGGATAAGACGGGGGTTTACTGAGGATGAAAAGGATATGAAGAGCTAAGGAAGTGTAAACAAACTTTCCAGAAGTTTAGCTATTAAAAAAGATGAGGATCATAGCTGGAGGGAAATGAAGAATTAAGAGAGTTTATTTTTATTAAGATTACTTATCCTGAGACTTGATGGGAATAATCCAGAAGGGTAGAAGAATGCAGATTCACAGGAGAGTGAAATGGTAAATTCATATTTCATTGCTTGATTGGTACAGTCCTGCTTCATATTATTTTGAAAATATTATCTTCCATCATCTCACATTTTTATTACACCAGGTGAATTTTAGAACCATTTCGTTTCCCTGCTATACTCCCTTCCAAGAAATGACTGAGTATCTGAGGATTAATAGGAAATCTAAACAATGATCTAGGAATACTTGAAATGTTAATAGCATTTGGCCTTTCAACCTGCAGCTTGGACTGTCTCTCCATTTCTTCAAGTTTCTGCTAAAACTATAAAGTTTATTGGTTTCCTTGTATTCCTAAGAGCAGTGGTGTCACGGAACACTTGGACAACCCTGCCTCTGCAGGCTGAATGGCTTGGGAGGAGTAGTATTTTGGTAAATTATTAGGTGTCTATGCTTCTTTCATCAATACATAAAGGGAACTGATAATGTCACAAGAAGAATATGGTAATGTAACGTTCCATTAACATGCAATTATTCACATACAACAAAAGGATTGAAGAGAGGTGTGAAATTTTCTTTTTGTCTTAACATTTTGCTCTTCGTCATGAGAATGTTTTCATCCTTGTTATTTCTAATAAACAGAGAACCTCCTTTCAGAATCCTGAGAAAATAAAAGTTGTAATTGGACCACGGTCAATCATCTTATTACTTTAGAGAGAGGCAGGCCCTCTAGCTAGGTGAGAGAAAAGCAGTGACCATGCTGTGTCCTCAGAAACTGACTGAAAAAACCTCATTGTCCATTCCATTTATCATAGGGAGAGAGAGGAACTGGAAGCAACCTTGAGTTTGCTGGCAGGTGCTAAAAAGTCAGGGCAGAAAATAGGCAATTAATTATCAACCTTAATATCAATTTACATGAATCAATGTTATCTTGAGTAATAATTAAAAGAGGTTTCTTAAAAAGTCCTTCTGTCTGTTGTTTGTTGGGGTCTGAATCTTTCGCTTATTTTCTTATTAAAGGTAACTATGAATTAATCTGGGAACCAGCTTGAAGAAGCATCTTACCTGATCTTTGGCTACAATTTTCACTTAAAACAGTGACCCATCAATTGTTCACTCCCCAAACTAGGTTGTACATCAAAATTTTGAGATGTTACTTTACATGAAAATTGAAGTAATTAGCTCTTCTGTATAGGGGTATTTTTCCATTCTCTCTGCAAACAAATTTCAGTAAGAAATTGGTAAGATGGGGAATAGAGCTGTAACATGTTGTACATGGATTTTTTTTAGGTAGAGCTGTATTGTAGGGATATATTGTATACCAAAACAAGTTATTTTGTCTTAGGTCTTTGATGAGCTTTTATTTTCCAGAGGATTGATTAGAATGAGAAAGTGACTAACCACTGTAATAAAACATTGTGTACCTAACTATGACTTAGTCACTAAGGAAATTCTATCTCATTTTCAAGACAATGTGAAAATAAAACTGAAAACTGAAACATTTACATTCAGTTACTACTCTAAAAGATACTAACAGAATTAGCATACGTCTCCTTAATATAAGAAGATTTTTAATTTTTCTTAGAACAAAGCATTATTTAAGAGTTTAATCTAAGGAAATCATCATAGAACACTACTATCCTCATTCAAACGACTGAACCAATTTTGATCACCTTATTACTGTTTCTCTGCATGTATTTAGCATTATAGCAGTACTAAAGTCAACACACAAACAACAATAAATTCTATTGGTATTTTTATTAGGATTGCATTAAATTTGTAAATTACTTCAGGGAAAACTGACATCTTTATAGCATCATTATAAGATTGTTTCTATACAAGGACAGTTTTGTTCTAATTTCTCAGGTATTCATTTGTGTCCTTCAGAAGTTTTCTCTATATTGGTATTGCACATTTCCTAAGTTTATTCCTAAGTGTTACATCTTTTTATCCTACCTTTAAATAGCCTGCTTTGGGTCCTGTGTGTGTCTCTAGCTACTACTGATTCTAAAATTTGTGTGGAAAAAAACCCCCAAGAATATTCAGAAATACATTGAATGAAGAGTTATGAAGGGAGATTAACCCAAACATATATGAAAATATATAAAGTCCTGATGATGAAACCATGTTGTACTGGAATATGTACAGTGAGATTGACCAATGGAACAGAAAGTTAAGAAATAAACAGACCTGAAAATATGGGAATGATCTAATGTATCATATAATAAAGGCAGTACCTCAAATCAGTGGGTAAAAGATCTGCTGTTTTATGAAAGATGCATTTGGAAAAAATAAAGATGGAATCATATTTCCCATCATACACTAGGATAAATTCTAAGTGGAGCAAATGTTAAATATAAAATCATAAAGTTATTAGAAGAAAAATGGGAGCTTTGACCCTAAGTTTTGGAGAAAGTCCTTTCAACTACACCTGAAAATCAGAAGCCATAAAAAAAGACTGATAGATTTGACACCTGAAAATAAAATAAAATTCTTCATGGAATAAAATGATATAAGACTTCCCTGGTGGCACAGTGGTTAAGAATCCACCTGCCAATGCAGAGGACACAGGTTTGAGCCCTGGTCCAGGAAGATCCCACATGCTGCAGAGCAACTAAGCCCATGTGCCACAACTACTGAGCCTGTTCTCTAGAATCCGTGAGCCAGAACTACTGAGCCCACGTGCCACAACTACTAAAGCCCATGCACCCTAGAGCCCATGCTTCACAAGAGAAGCCACTGCTATGAGAAGCCCACACATCACAATGAAGAGTAGCCCCTGCTTGCCGCAACTAGAGAAAGTCTGTGTGCACAGGCGAAGACCCAATGCAGCCAAAAATAAATAAAAAATAAATAAATTTACTAAAATAATGATATAAGCAAAGTTGCGAGACCAACAATACAATGGGGAAAAAATTGTAACTTATATAAAAAATGGTAGGCTAATTTCCCTAGTACATAAAAAAGTTTCTAGAAATCAGTAAGAAAAAGACCAACAAAAAATTGTTCAGTTTATGAATTGACACTTTACAGGAAAAATAATATAAATTATCCTCACACAAATGAAAGGATACTCAAGCTCAATCCCAACCAGAGAAATGCAAATAAAAAAATACTCTGGATGACATTTTTTTTAACTCACTGATAGACATGAATTCAAAAAAGTTTGATAAGAAACCCTACTGGACCCTAAGCCCTGTGGAGAAATTTTGCACTTTTTGATTGCTGAACATGTGAATGTGTTAACTATTCACATAAAGTATTTATGTACATGAAATGTATTACTTATTTACTTATTTAAAAATAAATGAATAAAATATATATTTATATTGATATTTTAAAACAGAAAACAGTATTTTGCTTGCCATCACTAAAAAGTAACTATAAACATAAGTACATTGAAACAAAGAATATAAAGTCCTGCTAGATATCATTTCTCCCAACGTTCATACTTGATTGCTTTCATTAAAAAACCACTTAAATAAGACCTCCTTGAGGTCATAAGAAAGATCAAAAGAAAATAAAAAATGGAATAACTTTCTCATTAAATACAATTTTACTGTGTGTCAGGACCAAGTTCCACCTAAATTAACCTGGTATACCTTCAGTAATACACTTGGTCAGTACACTTTTTTATAATTTTAGGTAAGAGAATCATTGCAAAGGACGAATGGGCATGACTGGTAAGTGACTAAATGGGGATGTATGCCATCACTAAAAAGTAACTATAAACATAAGTACATTGAAACAAAGAATATAAAGTCCTGCTAGATATCATTTCTCCCAACGTTCATACTTGATTGCTTTCATTAAAAAACCACTTAAATAAGACCTCCTTGAGGTCATAAGAAAGATCAAAAGAAAATAAAAAATGGAATAACTTTCTCATTAAATACAATTTTACTGTGTGTCAGGACCAAGTTCCACCTAAATTAACCTGGTATACCTTCAGTAATACACTTGGTCAGTACACTTTTTTATAATTTTAGGTAAGAGAATCATTGCAAAGGACGAATGGGCATGACTGGTAAGTGACTAAATGTGGGGATGTAGGTAAGGAACATTATTATGACTAAAGTTTTAAGCCTGAGTGTTTTAAGGAATAGTAGAATCATTAATAGAAATGAGTAGATCAAATAAATTATGATATATGTAGGAGAGAATGAATTCAACAAGGTAGCTTCCAGGTAGAAATTGTCAGTAGACATGGGACAAATAGAACTGTAATTAGGGATAGAAAAGTCAGAACAAGTACATTTAAAAGACACAGTGCATTAACGAATAACACCTACCAGCCATTTTTCATATTCATCAAGAGCTTGTTTATCTTTATCTTTTTTCTCAGCTCTTTTCAGTTCTTCTTTTCTTTTCTCATTTATTTTCTCTTTTTCCTTTTCCCTGAAAACAGCTTCAGGGAAGGATAGGATAGTAGGATAGGATTGTAGGATAGTCAAAACACTGGCAAGTTAAAGAATATATAATAAAGATTCCCTAATGTGTCTTTGCAATAATGAGACTGAGTGCATTAGTAACATTCAAGTAAATGAATTTTAGAAAAGCCTAAAGTGTTACTAATTTAAGATCTATCAAAACATTTATTATTTTGGATTACCATTTTTCAATAGCAGTTACGTTATCTTTCCTTTTCTCAGCAACAGTTTCCTCCTCTTTCTGTTTCTTTGCTCTTTCATATTCTTTCTCTTTTTTACTTTTCTCTTTAAGATATTCCATCTTTTTCTCTTTCCATTTTTCAAAAGACTGAAAAAGTTCAGAGTTACTTTCTTATTTAATGTGAATATAATAAAATAGTAAAACCACAGTTAATCATTAATTTTCAAATATTTTAAAAATAATTAAGATATTCAAAACCATTGCATACTTGCAGTGCTTCTCTTTTTCTCACAGCATTTTCTTCTTCAGTTTTCTTCTTGGTTTTTTCCTCAAGCCTTTTTCTTGCAGCTACCTTCTTTGCTTCCTTTTCTTTCATGGCTTTCCAGGCCGCAAATGATGCTAAGGCTTCTTCTGTCTTAGCAGCTGTTTTCTATTTTGGAAAAATAATAGACAGTAATATGTATATGTATAAATAGACAAATATAGATAGATATAGATATACATACATTCATTTTTTTAATTCCCTTCATATTCATCAAATTAGGTTTCAAAGCAATCTAAAATAGATTTAGAGAAGTTAATTAAGAATGTTAGTTATCTGAATTATTCACTGCATTTTAAAATGTCCTTTCTTAAACATTTATCAGATATTGATCTACTACCATGTATGGGAAGGAATTTTTTTTGGAAGTATACTGAACAAATGCTATGAAAATAAACTGTAAAAGGCTAATTGGTACTGCAAAGTGCTCATAATGCAATATTGCACTAAAAGAAAAATATCAGGAAAGTTACAGGCCAGAAGGGGAAAGTTATATACTTTACCCTTCTGGCCTGTAACTTTCCTGATATTTTAACTTTAACTTTACCTTTCTGGCCTGTCAGAGTAAGGTAAATTTGTCAAGTCACACAGTAAACTACAGATCTGTGCTTTAACCCTGAGTTTTGACTGACATCAGAGCATAAAATTCTTACTGCATAAACATATCCTAAGTGTTGAAAACATGTGCCACATTAGAAAATATGTAGGTGAACATATAGCAAGTATGTTATTACTTTACTTACTTCAATCTAATCCCATAATATTCTATGTTTGCCTTATAATATTGCTTAGCATTAAATGATATAAAGCTTTATTACAGAGATAACATAATTTAGAAGTAAAAGTATGAGCTCTGAGCTCCCTCACTGAGTTGTGAAGAGCAAATGAGGTATCTGGTGCTGACTGTGGCAGATAATGCTGCAAAGGCAGTGCCAGTGTCCAGGCACGTCCCCTGCAGGGCTGCTCCAGCCAGTGCTGTGCGCTGGGGAAATATGTTTCTATCCATGGTAGTATTAAAAGCACAATAGGGGCTTCCCTGGTGGTGCAGTGGTTGAGAGTCCGCCTGCCGATGCAGGGGACGCGGGTTCATGCCCCAGTCCGGGAAGATCCCACATGCCGCGGAGCGGCTGGGCCCGTGAGCCATGGCCGCTGAGCCTGCGCGTCAGGAGCCTGTGCTCCACAACGGGAGAGGCCACAACAGTGAGAGGCCTGCATGCCACAAAAAAAAAAAAAAAAAAGCACAATGAAAGGTTGTTTTTTTTTTTCTTTTGTTTTTTTCAGGGCTTTTACTTTAGAAGATGGGAAAGAACTGGAGCATGTTGTAGGAAGGAGTTAGAGGCAGAAGGTGAAGTACAGGGGAGACTGAAATGAGAGCCCAGCACCAGTCAGTGGGAAGGACAGGGGCAAATACTCAGGTAGAGGCTGGTCTTGAAGATACATACAAAACTCAAGATAGAAAAGGGGAAAACTGAAGGTTAATGTCTGATGACCCTTTATATTTCTGGATAAGTTGTAATATAAAAGTCAATTTTTAATAATGAAATAGGTACATGGTCACAAGAAAAAATAAGTTCATAATCAGTAGTGCCAAAGCTATTGCTCACATATAAATAAAAAAATCTCTGTGTATCCATGTTTTCATGTAAAAGTTATATTTATATCAAACTAAAAATGTATAAAGTACCAGAGAAATAAAATCAGAAATCAATTCTTTTATATACAATTTATTTCACCATTTAAAAAACAGTTGATTTAAAAATATTAAACATTCAGACTATTTTACTGACTTAAAACTCCAGAATATTTTTTACTTCTATATACAGAATACCTGTTCATTTTGAATCCTTAAGTTTTCACTTTCGATTCTTTTAATTCTGTGCATTTCATGTAAATAAACATTTTTCTTTTCTAACCACTCCTATGGGAACAAGAAAAAGGCTATATAATATTCAAAGTTTTGCAGATGAATTAGAATTCTTATTTCTGAAATATATGATTAAAACTTTCAAAAAAAAACCATAAAACAGATTTTATATGTACTAGTATCATTCTTTTTCTGATAATATTCTAATATGTAAAGATGAGCAAGAATTAAGAAAATCATGTGTATATATGATTTATATATGTGTAATATAATGTGTAATGTAATGATTACATATATTAACATTTTTCTCTGAAATTCACATGGACAATTTTCCAAAGTGTACTATATTCTGTACAACAAATAAGACAAAAAAAAAAGACTTCTTTTTTGGAATTGTGAAAAAATTAGGACAGCTTTCTTCCATGTAAGTTTAACTCAAATACAGAAAGTCTCAGGAAAGAAAAAAAAATTAAAACCCTTTTTGTTCATAACTATATAATCTTAAAGGAGAAAAAGTATAGAATATAGGTGTACCTCAACTACATTTTGCTTTTGCTGTATTTTTATCAATTGCCATGGCATATTCTCTTTCTTTAAAAACAACTATGATCAGTTAAACAAAGCCTGGAAAGAGATAATTTAGTATATATATATATATATATATATAAAAGCTTTGGATTGCTCAGGTATTATAAAGGAAATAAATTAAACATTAAATCATCATCTCTGACAGGGTCATTTTATTTCCTGATAAACAAACCTTATGTAAGTGATTAATTCTTCTAATTTAAAAAAAAAATATTTTCCTTTTTACCTGATAAACAGCTGCCCTTATGTTATCTGCTCTGTCAGGTTCTGTGCTCTGTTTCTGTGAGGGCTTTTGGTCCAAGACTCTCAAAGTCCCTAAATAGTGAGAAGTGGGAACTGTCAACGGAGTTCTCCTTAGAGAACCAGGTTTCCTTAAGAACTCAGAGGTCACTAATCTGAAAAGATCCAAATGAATCAAGATAAAATATTACAATTGCACTTGGTAGAAGACAGATTCATTAGATTTTGCAAATACTATGTTTGAAAAGTACATTATAATTTAATAAATTATAATTACTTTGAAAATGATGTGTTCTTAGTATACAAAGACCCCTATTCAACATAATTTAAATTTTATTACTTTAAGTTATATAGCTTCAATGCAATTTTTCTTTTAAGGTTTTGTAATTAAAACTTTTTTAACAAACATGGACTCAAGTTACATGGGAAAAGACAATATTAATAAGTAGGTTTTAATAGTTTCTTATGTTATTTTGCTACATAAACCATCTTAAATATAAAGTTAGACTAGTAACATCTATTTAAGGGTTGGTGGGAAAATCTGGCCCCCCATCTATTCTGCTATATAAAGTTTATTGCACCCTGGCTTTTTCATTTATTTGCATAATGCCAACAGTGTCTTCCCTGCTACAAGAGCAGAACTGGGTAGTTACAACAGAGACCATATGGCCTACAAGACCTGACATATGTACTAACTCGCAAATTTACAGAAAATGTTTGCTGACCCCTGTTCTATTTGACTAATGATAATTTAAAAGATTCAGAAGGTTTTGAATAGCATTTATGAATTCTTATCATTTTAATAAACCAACTTAGTCCATAGAACCTCTAAGTTTAAAGTACAATTTTTCATGTGTTGGACAAAGACATTTAATAGAGAAGGTGAATGCTGGACTTCAGCTTTATTACCACTGTATATCTACTGTCTCAGGAAAAATAGGAGAAAGAAACTATATCCCAGGAGCAATGTAGAACATAGAGGATGCTTAATCAATTCCTTTTTATAAATGAATATATTCAACTAGGGGGATTTACCATGAAGTAACCACTTCATTCTTCTCATACGAAGAAAATTAGTAACACCAAATGAAATTTACTGTTCAGAAGTTAAACTAAAACTAGTTTTCTTGGAATGTAAACCCATAACTGAGGGAAAATGATAACTTTATTACCTGCCAGATGCATTGGATGCTCTATTATTTGTTGACTTTTTATTCTTCATATTTCTATCTTGAATTATTTTTTATTAAATAGAAAAAGCCGAAGATGGATTACTCACTGTATCTCTCACAGTTAGACTTAGAGGCCAATCTTCCAGTAAATCGATGTTTTTTAAGCATCTACTATGTGTCAAGTATAGCTGGCACCAGGAACAAATAAGGATATTACATTTTAGGGAGGTTGACTGGCAATAAACACGTAAACTAATGTCACTCATGAAGGAGATAAACTAGGGTCCAGTGACAGTGACAGAGTGGAGTTGACAAGCCACAATAATGAATTTGGTCAGGGAAGGCCTCCCTGAAGGCTCGACATCAGAGCTCAGACAAATGATGAATAACAAAGGGCCACATGATGTTCTATGGAGAGCTTGATAATTTTGAGAAACCAAAAAAGGTGAAAATGCTGAGGCACAGTGAATGGCAGGGAGAGCTGAGGAGTATAAGGTCCGGGAAGAATCGTATGAGATCTCCAGTGGTGAGGTGTCTGCTTTTTATTCCATGGGGAGAATCCAACAAAGAGACCTTAGAGGGGAATGATTAATCAGACTTCAGATCACTCAGTAGAGAGTACGAATAAAGCCAAGGATTCACTCAAAAGAAATATGTTGTAATCTTACTTGTTATATATAAATCACCTGTTCTAATTTAGAATTACCTCTGTTAAACATTTCTAAGACCTGTCTATAAATTCCAGAATACCCTTCTTCCTTTTAAGGAATAACTTTTCTAATTTACACGGACAGATGGGTGCTAACACTAAAGTGAGAGCAGATGTAAACACATCCCTAACTTGGCATTAGAGCTTTTTCCTAAGGAAACTGGTTAAGGACAATATACCTGGAATGTGGCTTAATGAACCTTCTCCATAAAATTTAATAAAAACTTAATACTCTGTTTATAAAAGTCCTATTCAACCACAAGTTTTCAGCTAACTGTTATCTTCCCTAGTAATAAGTATACATAGCCACCAATTAACTGCAGGATAAACTGCATAAAGAAAATTTAGGAGAAATAGGGCTTCCCTGGTGGCACAGTGGTTGAGAGCCCACCTGCCGATGCAGTGGACACGGGTTCGTGCCCCGGTCCGGGAAGATCCTACATGCCATGGAGCGGCTAGGCCCATGAGCCATGGCCACTGAGCCTGCATGTCCGGAGCCTGTGCTCTGCAACGGGAGAGGCCACAACAGTGAGAGATCCGCATACCACAGAAAAAAAAAAAAAAAAAGAAAATTTAGGAGAAATAAAGACTAAAAATGCTCCCCATAAATTTTAACAGTATAGTACTCTGGTGCAATGTAGTGTAGGGACAAGTAATCCTACATATCACAAATCTGGTTCTCAAGGTAATAATAATAATATTCCTGATAATGATCCTGTCCATCCATTTAAATAAGCATGGATGTTGATAAACTTTTCTTAAAGATTTTTATTAAAACTTATAAAATATTTAAAAATGATATCCAGGGCTTCCCTGGTGGTGCAGTGGTTGAGTCCTCCTGCCGATGCAGGGGACACAGGTTCGTGCCCCGGTCTGGGAAGATCCCACATGCTGCGGAGCGGCTTGGCCCATGAGCCATGGCTGTTGAGCCTGCGCGTCCAGAGCCTGTGCTGCACAACGGGAGAGGCCACAACAGTGAGAGGCCCACGTACGCAGAACAAAAACAAAAACAAAAACAAAAACAAAAAATGATATCCAAAGGAATATCCTTCACTAACTCAAAACCTTAGAAATTATTCCAGACAGCTGCATTTTTATAACATGAAGACCTACAGAAACATACCCACCTCTGGGTATGTATTTCTGAAACATTTACAAGTATATTATGATCATATACTTCTGTTAACTTTTAATGAAATGTTGGGTTTTATTATTTTCACTGCAAACCTTCCCTGAAGTTAAAATTCTGTTGAATAAGAATCACTTGACAGTATAATACCATTATTTCCACAAATAATTCAGATGTACCTAACATGGAAGATAAAATATTTAAAAGTTCTATTTTGAATTTTAAGCTGTAGTACAGAAGGTACAATTTTATATAAATACCTTTGCAGACTCAGTGCATAAGATACTGTGAAGTTGAAATCGTGGTGGATCATCAACTGTTAAGTTATCATTCATAATCAGTTCAGCTTTCTCCTTTTCTTCTTCAAGGTCATCAGTAGTCACTTGACTTTCCTTGGGATTCTCAAGTGTAGTAACAAAGTCTATCAAAACTGAGTTCTCTTCATTTTCAATTGATTTCAAAGAATTATGGTTTTCAGTGCATTCTTCATTCTGACCTATTTTGTGACAGAGTAACAGAACTAAATCTCCCTTCTGAATTAATAAGGTGGATAACAGATTCATTTGCTTTCTGCTAAATTAAAACTGTCTATAATCTCTTTCTTGCAAAATAATAAATTGAGAAAACTATCATATTCAACTTGAATAAACTTTTTTCCCAAGTGAGCTACAAAAGAAAAAATGGCTACTAAATCTACTAAAGCATTTGACACACCTTAGAAAATGGAATAACAACCCTAAACCATAGACATGCCACAAGCCCTTGGTGTATAAACCAAGTAAGTGAAATGGCAATATCTATTCTATTCAAAAGCCTGTGTTTCTTAGCTGGAGCAAGAGTCACAGATTTCTCAGATACTACAGTTACTAGCAATGCACTTATAATATTGTACAGGTGTAGAGAGAACCAAGAATCAATGCAGTTCTAGAAGAGACCACCACACAGAGAATAAAGCCATCCTTTAGAGTTTTACTCCCACTAAGATGCAGTGTTGCCTCTGATACCAAAAGGGCAGGAAAGGAAGGCCTAGTACTTACCCTTTCAGTGTTCAAGGGACAGGCTTAAGCTCTGGCATGGAGGATTCAGTTTTGCTTTTACAGAATTGCTTCTATTATTCTGATTCTACCACACTTTAGAATGTTCAACAGAAAATCAGTGCTTTCTGCGTTGATCACCAGCTTTCAGTTCTACTAGGATCCACCTACTGGCCAACCTGTATCTTTACTGTCAAAGTCTTAATTACGAGGCTTTCATTCCAGTCATTTCTGGGGAACTCATTTTATATCTAGGTAAGCTAGATATAATATCACTTTATAATTCCAGTTATACATTCATATTTGGAGACTACTCATGATTCAAAGTATCATTAATGGATTCTTTAGAGCTGCTAATCAAAGTACTCAGTGAAAAGAACAAGGACTTTGGAGCAAAAGATTCAAATTATGGCTCCATCACTGACCTTGGGTATGTTTCCCAATATCTTTGCACTTCAGTTTTTCTCATCTGTAATATGACAAAAATTATACTACATAGTAAGCACTTAATAAATGTAAGTTATACATCCCAGTCTTAAAAACAGCTATGCCTTTAGTTCTCATTATGTTATATGCCATAAGACTAAGGAAAGAAACAATGTTAACTACTCATACCTCACACTTACTATGTGCTAACGATGGTTCAGTTCTACATGCTTTACATGTATTAAAACTAATTTAATTCTCACAACCACCCTGCTCTTATTAAGCCCATTTTAAAGAGCAACATACAGGGCCAGAAAGGTTAGGTACTTTCTCAGGTAGTTGTACCTAGATTCAAATCCAGCTTAGTCTCACTCTAAAAGTTCACCTAACCATTATGCTGACTACTGCAGCAACACCTACATAATAATAGCTCACATTTAGTGAATACTCTAATTGTGCCAGGAATTGAGTTAGTGGCTAAAATGCATAGTATCACTTAATTGTCACAATAGCCTTATGAGATTGGTCTTATTATAACTTGGGGGATTGAGGCATTGAGAGATGAAGTTCTGCATCTACAATCATATGGTTAATAAATTGTATTTTGGGGATTAAAACTCAGGCAAACACAAACATATATTGTTCCTATAACTGTGTAAAGTATTACTTCTTTTACAAATAGCATTCTAAGCAATGCAGAGTTCATAAATAAAATAAGGTAGAATAATTTGATATAATCACCTGTAATGGAGGATTTTTCCCCAGATACTGGTGAAGAGGAATTTCCGAGACTTTCTTTAAGGGATGATGATGATAGACTTGTTAACCATGCATCCTATTTAAAGAAAATGTATTTACTAGTAAGTTTAGTTCTCAAAATTTGTGGGGGGCAATAGGATTATTAAAACTACTTCATAACTCTGAAATTTGCATTATTAGTTTTCTGCTAAACATCAAAAGTAAGTCAAAGGAGGTTATAATATGCTTTACTTTCAAGCCTTTATATCTTGATCATTAAAAGAGGTCACTAAGAGCTATTCCAGTTCTTTAACTGAAAACTCAATGTTTTAAAAACTCCTACTGCTCTAGATTCAAATCTCAGAAATATTTAAGGGAAATATTTGACATGTTTTTCTCTAAGTATATATTTTCCTAGAAAGTATAAAGGAAATAGTAGGTAAAAACCCTTAGTTTCAAACAAGTATTACTTGTTGACCAAGTGAAATCAATTTATAAAACCAAGTAGACAGTTACTTCCAAATAATTTAGATAAAAAAACTACATAGATTTCATACACTTTAGTTTTCTTCAAAATTCCTATATCTGAATTAAAATAATTATTATATATAAAATGAAGTAATTATATTTGTGTGTATAAATTAATCATCTCTTTATAGAATAATACTCTAGTCTAAATGTGATGATATTATAATGTAAGAAGTTTAATTTTGTTGCATAGATAATAAATTTTAATTTTCTTTCCCATAATATTTACAAAGAAAATTATATGTCAAAAGCAATAGAGAGAAACCATCTGGGCAGATGGCAGAAGGGCTCAAACACTGGAGTCTACCCTGAGAAGGGAAGATTTACCCAAGGAGATTTACAAGTTAGTAGCCTTTTTCCTGAGGAAATTTCCCCAACTGTGCAGCTTAGTAGAAGGCTGCAGCATTACTAAACTGGCTTGAGGGGTCAGAAGATAGAGTTTAGGACTAGAAGATCAGGCAATAAATTTGGAGAAGAGCTGCAGAAGGCACGAACCCCAATATCTGCATATAAATCCACCTCAAACACTTGGATCATCTATGCATGGCATGAGAAAGACCTCAGAGGGTCCTGTAAAATCACAGTAGCTAGAAAGTGAAAAAATCTAAGCAGAGACTTCAGTCAATGTCCATGGCAAGGGAGACAGAGCTGGGAATTTGTCTAGCCATAATATCTTTGTGCTAGAGCACATGTTCAGAGGAATATAACAGAATCCAGAATCTCTACAACATATCATTCATAATGTTCAGTAGTCAATCAAAAAGTTAATAAGTAAAAAAAAATGGTGAAACATACTCATGAAAACAAAAACAACAAAAGCAGTCTATAGTAACCAAGCCAGAGATGATCCAGATGTTGCAATTAGCAAACAAGAACTTTAAAGTAGGGATTATAAATATGTTCAAGCACTTAGGAGGAGATATATACATAGTGGCTGAATAGAAAGGGTATCTTATTATTAGATACAGAAAATACAAAAAATACCAATGGAAATTCTAGAGTTGAACACTACTGAAATTAAAAAAAAAAAATCACTGATAGACTTAACAGCAGATCAGGAATGGTAGAAAAAGGCAGTGACCTTGAAGACAGAACAATACAACTTATTCAATCTAAAAAAACAAAGGGAAAAAAGATTAAAGAAACATGAAAGAAATTTAGAGATCAGTGAGACATATCAAAAATTTCAATGTGCATGTAATTACAAACAAGAGGAAGGAAAATAAAACAGAAAAAAAATTTTAACTTCCCATCTGCATGGAAAATATCAGTTTACAAATCCTGAAATCTCAACAAAACCCAAGCAGGATAAATATAAAGAAAACCACACGTAAGTACCTCATAGTCAAATTTTTGTAATTCAAAGAAAAAAAGACTAAACCTTGAAAATAATTCTGAAAGCTGCCAGAAAAAAACAAAATATTGTATAGTGAGGATAGCAAAATAAATTTTTGCTGATTTCATAACAGAAATAATAGAGGCCAGGAACAATGAAAACCTATAAAGAGCTGGGGATAGGAGAAGGAAACTGTCAGCCAAGAAGTGTATATTCAACTAAGCCATCCTTCAAAAATGAAGATAAAGTGAATATGTTTTAGATAAGAAAAGACTGAGAGAATCGATCACTGGCAAACCAAGAAATGCAAAAATAAGTTCTTAAGATTGAAGGGAAATAACACTAGAAGGTAATCTGGATCTACAGGAAGAAATGAAGATCCCTAGAAATGGTATATATATCTAAGAAAACTATAAATGTGTATTCTTTTCTTCTTTAGTTCTTTAAAAGTCTAAGACAGGGCTTCCCTGGTGGTGCAGTGGTTGAGAGTCTGCCTGCCAATGCAGGGGACACGGGTTCATGCCCCAGTCTGGGTAGATCCCACATGCCACGGAGCAGCTGGGCCCGTGAGCCATGGCCACTTGATCCTGCGTGTCCGGAGCCTGTGCTCCGCAACAGGAGAGGCCACAACAGTGAGAGGCCTGCGTACCACAAAAAAAAAAAAAAAAAAAGTCTAAGACAAAAAGTTTAAAAGGCTCTTTAAAGAAACGTTATAAATCTGTGTTGTGGAAATTATATCATATGTAGGTGTAATATACATGACATCAACAGCATGATGGATGAGGGAGTATATGGAACTATACTGTTACAAGGCTTCTATTTTAAACGTGAAACAATACAGTGTCAACTGTATTGTGATCATTTATAGATGCATTTTGTAATCCATAAGACAACTACTAAAAATATAACGCAAATAGGTATAGTCAAAAGGCAACAGAGAAAACTAATGGAAAACTAAAACCTATGTGATTAACTCTCAATAAAAAGGCAAGAAAGAAGTTATAGAGGAACAACAACTTCAATTTTTAAAAAATAGATAAAATAAATAGAAAACAAACAGCAACAAATTGGCCCTAAGTGTACTTACATTAAATGTATGTGGACTGGATTTCCCTGGTGGTGCACTGGTTAAGAATCCACCTGCCAATGCAGGGGACACGGGTTCAAGCCCAGGTCTGGGAAGATCCCACATACCATGGAGCAACTAAGCCCGTGAGCCACAACTGCTGAGCCCGAGAGCTACAACTACTGAAGCCTGTGCACCTAGAGCCCGTGCTCCACAACAAGAGAAGCCACCATGATGAGAAGCCTGCACACCACAACAAAGGGTAGCCCCCCGCTTGCCATAACTAGAGAAAGCCCGTGCAAGCAATGAAGACCCAATGCAGCCAAAAATAAAATAAATAAGTTTATTTAAAAAAAGTATATGGACTAAACACTCATAAATGGAATAATGGATTCATAAGTAGATCGCAATTAAAAAGCAGATTGTCGGGGCTTCCCTGGTGGTGCAGTGGCTGGGAGTCTGCCTGCCAATGCAGGGGACACGGGTTCGAGCCCTGGTCTGGGAGGATCCCACATGCCGCAGAGCAACAGGGCCCGTGAGCCACAACTACTGAGCCTGCATGTCTGGAGCCTGTGCTGCACAACAAGAAAGGCCGCGATAGTGAGAGGCCGCGCACCGCGATGAGGAGTGGCCCCCGCTTGCCACAACTAGAGAAAGCCCTCGCACAGAAACGAAGACCCAACACAGCCAAAAATAAATAAATTAAAAAAAAATTAAAAAAAAAAAAAGATACGGGAGTCCATGTTAAAAAAAAAAAAAGCAGATTGTCAGACTTGATAAAAAAGTAATACCAAACTGCTATTACAAGAGTCATTTAAAGAAAAAGAAAAAAATTGTTTGAAAGGAAAATTATGGAAAAAGTTATACCATGCAAACACTGAAATGTTGAAATGTCAGGCAAAACAAACTGCAAGATATGAAGCATTACCAGAGATACAAAAATTTCATAAAGCTAAATAGGGTCAAGAACTAATAATGATGAATATGTATGTGTCTAATTACAGAGTCATGGAATGCTGACAAAACAAAAAGGAAGTACAGAGAAATTCACAAACATAATTGGAGATTTTAACACACTCTATTTAGTAAATGACAAAAATTCAGTAAGAAAGGAGAAGATCTGAATGACACTACCAACCATCTTGACCAAACTGAAATTAGAGAACATTATATCTAACACCTGCAGAACACACATTCTTTGTTAATACAAATGAAACCTTTCACAAGACACACTTAGTCTGGGCCATAAAAAAAAAACTCAACAATTAAAAGAAATGTGAATTCATATAAGATATATTCTTTGATCATAATAAAATTAAATTATAAACTTATGCAAGAATATATCTAGAGGAGATCTAACATGTGGAAATAAAATCATTCACCATAAAATAACCATTTGGCCAAAAAAGAGATCACAAGAAAAATTAGAAAATGTATTTAAAGGAATGATAAATGGCATCAAAAAAATTGAGCGCTGCTAATCAGTGCATTAGAGGAAAATTTATAGTTTTCAAAGGTTTTGATAGAAAGGATGAAAAGCTTAAAATGAATGCACACATTTTCTAACTTAAAGGTAAGCAAATTAAACCCAAAGAAAATAAAAGAAATAAATAATAAAGAGTGAAAATCAATGAAACTGGAAACAAACAACAGAGAAAGCTAACAAAGCCAACACTGGTTCTTAGGAAAGTTTTAACAGAACTGAGCAATGCCTATCAAAATTTAACAAGAAAGACAGAAAACACAAACTACATGAAATGTAGAAATGAAAGATGGAATGTCATGATAATTTTACTGTCATCAAAAGGATAAGGGAATATCACAAACAACTTTATAAATTCAACATCTCAGATAAAGTGGATAAATTTCTAAATAGACATAAATTACCAAACTGATGAGAAAATCTGGATACCAAATATTTACCCCACCCAAAAAAAAAAATCAAACTTAGTGTCAAAGACCTCTCCACAAAGAAAATTCTAGGTCCAGATAATTTCACTGGTGAATTCTCTCAATTAAGGGGAAAATGATACTAAACTTTGGTTTCATACCAAACAAACTTTTAGAAAATAAAGGAGGAAGAGACACGCCCCAATTCATATGATACTCACACCTGATAACAACATTATAAGGAAAGAATTATAGACAACCTCCATAAATATTGATGTAGAAGTCTTAACAAAATATTAAAAAATCAAATCCCACACAAAAATGGTCTACTATGATGGACTAGATTTTATCCCAGGAATAATGAGTTAATTTAACATATAAACATAGATATATATCATCAAACACACACACACACACACACACACATACACACACGCACACATAAATGAAAGGTGGGAAGTGAGGTTGTAGCGAGAAAGAAAATGTCACCCTTTCAATACCCAGCTGTGACATTTGCAGGAAGGTAAGGCAATAGGGAGAGAAATGCAGTGTCATGTGAAAGCTTATACAAAGTTAAAGAGGCTTCAGCATAGTTGAATGTGGATGAAGATAGACTCTTCCAGAGCCAAAAATTATAGACATAGGAGAGAGAAGGGTTGGACAAAAAATAAATGGGAAATCCCTGAAAATGTGGGCTTAAAGAAGATTCAGAGCATGGTCAGGAAAATTTTATAATGAGGAATAAGGAAAATTTAGATTATTAAATACAGAAGTATCTAATATACCCAACAAAGATAATAACTCTACAATAGGGGCTATGTTACGTCATTAAGGTGAACATAGTCTCAAGATCACCCAGCAACATGGAAACACGTCATGACCTAATGTTAAGAGATTAAACCAAAAAGCATGATACAAAACATTGTGAATGTTAAGATGACAAATATTATAAAAACAAGTATAGAAAAACAGCCCAAAAGTAGAGTAAGAATAATGAATATAGTTGTCATTAGGTGATGGGATTATGGGTAGATATTTTTCAATTAAATTTTCTGTCATAATATAATGCTACTTTAAAAAGTTTAGGAATACTTTTTTTCTTTAATCAAGGGATATAGAATACATCACAAAGAGCAATTAAAGTTAGGTATCACTACCAGTTTGAATAGTGTTCCCTCAAAATTCATGTCTATCCCAAATCTCTGAACGTGATCTTATTTGAAAATAAGGTGTTTGCAGATGGAATTAGTTAAGATGAGAACCTACTGGAGTAGGGAGGACCCTAAATCAAATGACTGGTGTCTTGTTTTAGAGAAAAGTGAGGGAAGACACAGAGACCCAGGGAAGAAGACCATGGGTTGATGGAGGCAAGGACTGGAATGATGCATCTACAAGCCAAGGACACCCAAAGATTTCTGACAACCACCAGAAGCTGGAAGAAGCAAAGAAGGATTCTTCCCTAGAGCCTTCAGAGGGAACATAGCCCTGTTCACACCCTGATATTGGATTTCTGACCTCCAGAACTGAGAGAACTTCTATTGTTTTAAGTCATCTAGTTTCTGGCAATTTGTTACAGCAGCTACAGTGAACTAACACAATATCCACTTGGCCAGATGATTTTATTAAACATAGAATAATTGTTTGGTTTTGATAACACCCTCTCTTCACCTGATTTTCAGAACAAATTAGGACATAGCACATTGAAGTCAGGCAGATTTATATCAAATTGCCAGCTTTTCTGGTAAAGCTAACCTACAGGATAAGAGTGGAATCAGAGCCTACTGTGCTCATACTTCTGATCTGAATTGGAGAGATTCTTCTGTTTAGTTGTGATACAAAGGACTTCCTCTGTCTGCCTTTGTACCACCTCCCAGGGAGCAGATCTTTTCTCACATCAGTAACACAGAGGAGTCAGGAGAAGAAGAAAGAAGCTTAGCCAGTACTGTTTAGTTCCTTTTCTCTGATCTGCTCAAGCAGATTGTGGAGGAGGAATGTTCTTCCCATACTTATCCCTTCTGAAATGTGAGGTGGAACTTCTCTAACCATAGTGAAATGTAAAGACAGGCGGCCAAGTGCTCTTCCCTAATAACAATACACAGTAAACTCCTGATGAAGTCCTGAAGGATCATATCTACATCCCTTCTGGTATATCCCAAAAAATATAGGACTGTGCCGTGAACATTCAGTATACATTTGTTGAGTGATTAAAACCAAATGAATAAAATGACACTGGCCATAAATTATACAATTCAAAGATATGTAAATAAAAACTCTTGCAATTAAAGTGTTACATAGATTCAAAAAGGCAACAGTTTTTTTCACATTTTACTTTCTCTGAAATTGGATGCATCGTATGTTACAGTTTAGCAGTTTTCTTCTTTCTTAGCAGTACATAAAATAATGCTGTATTTTTGCTATACCTTACAATTGAGTTTTAGATCCAATAAAATATATTTTTAAAAACTTAAAATTATTTCCTTATCAATTGCTGAAGAAATCATGTAAAACACACACACATGCACGCTCACACACAAATATTCTTTCTCTCATAATCAGATGCAAAAACCTGAATTAGAAACATAGTTTAGCAGTAGTGCTAACCTCAGGGTCAAGGTTTTCAGAGAATGCATTTTTCTCAGCTTCTGGTTGTCTGCCATTCAGCCTTGGGAGGAATGAAGGTACAGAATATGCCTCTAATTCTTCATGGAGGGCAGTGTCTTTGTCTTCTCCTAGCCTGTCTTTCTCCTCCCGGTGGCTGTGGTTTTTCAACATGCTCCTTGGTCGAGGTGAAGGCTTAAAGTGGTTGTCTGCTTCAAGGCTGCTGTTATTTTCTGCAGAAAAATACAATGTTTTAATACATTAAATACAATTTAATACACTAAAAAATACATTTTTTAAATGACCATGGCTTCTCCTACACCACAGGTGCCACCACACTTCCCTCCTGTGCCCAAGCACCTTGGCTTTCTATCCTGGAGAGTCTAGAAGAAGCCCACGCCCTTCTCTACACAGAACTCCAGAAAGTACAAGTAGGTGATAGTTCATAATCAATTTTTTTTTAATGGCTGCCATCCTGGAAGTAACTAGTATACTTCACTTTTGTGAGTAAATGCATCAACTCTCATAGTATTAAAAAAAAATTTTTGTTTTTAACAAACAAAACCAAACTGCCTCAGTTTCAGCCTTTATAAAATGAGGCAGTTCATCCATCAAAACCTTTATTGAGTATCTGCTGCCAGGCCCCATACACATCACTCACATTAATGGACCTCAGAATCAAGACACTGGCAATGGCCCTGTCCAAGGATTTTAGAGGTTGGGAAAGGAGACGATTCTAAACAAATAAAATTATAAGACAAATGTAAGTGCTGTTACAAGTATAACGATGATGTCAGTACAGGAAGTAGAAGAGCCAAATGTCCCTGGAAGGAGGAACAGACAACTGGATAACTTGTGAGCTGCTGTTCTCTGTGTCCATAAAACCTCTCCAGCAGTTATTAAAATTTCTCAGTTACTATTTCATTCCTTCTAAGTTTAAAACAACAATCTAATGCTGGTATACTTCCAGCCCTCAAAACATGATAAGAAACATTTTCCATGAAATTTTCCCTTAATTTTACCTGTTATACATATCCATCTCTCCATTGTTCTACCAATGTATTCTTCTGATGAAACTTCAAAACTGAACTAATTAATACCTTTATCCTTTTTATCTATAAGTCGAGTTATAAATCCTGCTAGAAGATTCTACAACCATAGGTGATTGGAACCACTATAAATGTTTCATTACCAATTTTAGGTATGTCCTAAACTCTGGTCAAATGTCCAATCCAAAATCCAAGACTCATCTTAGATTCCTCCCTCAAAATCCAAAGAATCACAATACTCTATCCGTTCTACTTGCTAAATTTCTCTCTCATTTATCCCACTTTCTACATCCCCACTCTCAGTTGCTCATCCACTCTTGCCTAGATTACTGCCTCAGTGATATTTATAAAACACAAATCAGATCACATCACTCCTCTCCACAAAATTTTTCAATGGCTCCCAATCAGCCAGTCTTACAGAATAAAAAGCTCATTGCCTCTGAACAATATAAAATGTTTCATGGTTTTTTCCCTGGCTACCTGTGCTGCCTCATCACTGACACACCCACTTAGTAATCTGTCCTGAAATGCTGGGCTCACTGTCCTTCTGCAGCTGTGCCACATCCCTACTGCCACCAGAGCTTGCCACCCAAGCTCTCCCTCTGCCTAGGATGTCCACTTCCTGTTTCTCCTCCTGACAAATGCTTGCCTGTCTTTGGAACCTCAGTTTAAGCAGAATATTGTATAATGCCTGGTTTTGAGTCATTTTTTTTATTGTGGTAGTAACACTTAATAGGAGATCCACCCTCTTAACAAATTTTCAAGTGCACATTACAGTATTATTAACTAAAGGCGCAATGCCATAAGGCAGAGCTCTAGAATTTATTCATCTTGCATAATTGAAACTTTATGTCTGTTGACTAGCAACTCCCATTTCTCTCTCCCTCCAGCCCCTCATAACCACCATTCTACCCACTCTCTGTATGGGGTTGCCTATTTCAGATATTTTATATTTGAATCTTGTTCTGACACTTATTAGCATTGTAAACGTACACGAATCAGATAACCGTCACACACCCCAGTTTTCCTATAGGTAGAATTAGCTAAGATTTGCTAAAGTTCTCATGGGACTTGAGTAAGATAATACATACAAAGCACACAACACAGTGCCTGACACATGGGAAGTGCTCAATGAATATCAATGATTGTATAGACGTTTCCTGTTCTGGTTTGTCCACCACTCCTGTTTTCTTTCTAGGTATCCTCTCCTCCTTTCTATCCATGTGATTCTGTGGGTAAATAAATATCTCCTCCATACCTCAGTGAGAATGATGGGCATGTGATGTAGCCCTCTCTTTCCTGTGCAGCTTATCACAGAAACTTCATTTCCCCTGACCACAGCAGGCAGTCAGGAGGTCAGGATTTTTCTACTTGGAGTTGGTGGGTATGCCTTTAAGGCCATGGAGCTGGAAGGATGTGATTTAGAGACCACTAGTGGCATTCTCTGCTGCCAAGTGAAGGGCTGTCTGAGACAAAGAAACCAAATGACAGAAAAGTGGACCAAGGGATGGAATTAATGGGGCAGTGACAGTGCAGGAGGAGAGAATGAGAGGGTCAGTGAGGGAGGACAAAAGTAAAAAGAGAGAATCCTGATGATATAGAAATACCGATTCTCTACACTTAATCACACCTAAAGCAAGGACTTCTGACATCCATGCTCAACACAGGGATAAACTCTTTCCACTGATGTTTGAATTGGGTCATTTGCATCTGAGAGTCCTGACTACAGGTATTATTATTTGTCAGTTATAGCTATTGACACCAGCTTCTCTGGGAAGCCTTCCCTGATGCCCTCAGGTAAATTTAGATGCCCACTTTCCTGTGTTCTTACTTTATCTTTTATACACCTTCCCACCAAATTGTAAAGTCTTTGCTATGGTCTGAATGTTTGTGTCTCCACCCAATTCTTATGTTGAAATCTTAACCCCAAAAGTGACGTATTAGGAGGTGAGGCCTTTGGAAGGTGATTAAGTCATAAGGGTAAAATCTTCATGAATGGGATCAATGACCTTAAAATAATGCTCTACAAAGTTCCTTTGCCCTTTGCACCACATAAAGATACAATGAGAAGCATGCAACCCGGAAGAGGGCCCTATCCAACTATGTGAGCCCTGTGATTTCAGACTTCCAGCCTCCAGAACTGTAAGAAATAGGTTTCTGTTGGTGATAATCTACCCAGTCTGTGGTATTCAGTTACAGCAGCCCGAACGGACTAAGACAGTATTGGAGGATTGGTACTAGATCTTTGTAATGCCACAGTGATAGCTACTATCACAGTGCTTGTAATAGTGAAACATATCGTACCCACAATAAATATGTGGGATAATTAAAATGACCTGCTTATGAACAAATGCTGAATAATAAAATGAATAGTAAAAGCATTTATAGAGTACTTAATTTATGCCAAGATTGCTCTAAGCACTTCAAATACATGAACTCAATTCAATTGCCTCAAACCCCTAGTGGTGGTTCAAATATTGTCTCCATTTTACAGGTAAATAAAATGAGGAACAAAGAGGTCATGTGCCCATAGTCATAAACTCTAGTTTGTGGGATTAAAGCAGGAGCACCCAGACTCCAATGCTAATGGAGTCAAGGTTCTCCTGCTTTAAAGTTAAAATAAAAACAGCATAACCTGTAAAAGTTACTTTCTACAATCACTACCAATGTGACCATTACCTGATAAAAGTGAAAGAGTTTGATTATTGTACTAGTTACAGCAGACAAGCAAGAACAAAGGAAACTTTCAGGTTCTAATATTTTTATAAAGCATTAAGTGATACTCAGCAATATCTCACCACATTAAAAATATTAAGTTCTAAACTCTATAAGAAAAAAAAGTCTAAAAATTTAGAGAAGGACAAAGCTAAGCTCATTAACCACTTTCCTTCTTTAATGAATGAATTATTCATTTAAACATTCAAATACTTAATGAATTCTACATGCCAGGCACTAATCAGCAGCCTCAAGGTTTTTCTTCAACTTGAATAACCTAGGAATAACAATTTTAATATATTTTATACCAAAATTCCACTTCCAGAAGCATCATCAAGTTTTCAGAAAGAAAAGAAAATACATCTATACATTATCAAAATGTTTTATTTTACAATCAAATGTAAGTGATTACTTGTTTGGGTAATTTTTTTATCCTACATATACTGAATTGCACATGGTTAATGATTGTTTAAAAATACAGTATTGCACATTTAGAATCCTGAGCTATCTTGTGGTCAAAATACAGTATTTCTCTAGTTATTTTAATTTGTCACAGGTTTTAAAAAAGATATTAAATGGGTGGGTTATTGCTGATTATCTACCATAAAGTTCTAATTATATACTTCTATCTATATCAGACTAATTTTTAGCTTCTATAACATGCTCACATTTTCTCATTAACCTAATGAAAAGCTTTTTAGAATCAGGACAAATAGGATAAACGTAATCCATAAAAATAGGTTTTTAAACTCAACTAAGACTAGGAAACACTGCATATTCTTTCTTGAAGATTCACCGTGCGTATGTCTTTATTAACAGTTTCAAGAAGTTCATAAAGAGATTGGTTTAAAATTCCTATAACTGTGTTTTCCCCTCAATACCAATGAACAAACTGTGGAACATACTTTGGGAAATGGTGATGTAATGGATTATTCACTCTTTGATTACATTTCCCTTCTCTCTATTTTTGATTTTACTCAGTACACTGGGAAGGTACATTTTAGCAAGTTGTGTTTCATTAGGCCTTGTGCTTACACTTTTGTAGAAGTTTATAATTTGAGACATACTTCAGTAGATTCTTAAAACAATTCTGTAGGAAAGGAGAGCAGGTTTCCTCCCCCTCCTCATGAAGACAGTGAGGCTTACCCTACAGCTGAGGTCACACATAATTAACTTGCAGTAGCTTTTCCCCTAGTATCCCTGCTTGCTCATATCTTCTCCTCATTTGAAAGTGGATGGGATTGTGGGGGTAGAAAAAGGAGTTTCTGAAATATAGCTTTGCCTAAGGTTACCAGTGCTATTATGTAAAGTATGAAATACTTACCAGTACCATATTTAACGATGATATGAAGGAAAGAGGTTTTTGTGAAGGTTAGCATCAACTACTATTTTTTCTATAGAAAAGAAAAAGACCAGAAGACTCCAAATCCTTAAACTTCTATGCCCTTGTTTCTGCGTGACAGCCGAGGGGATGTCACAGCAGTTGGTGCCTGCTTCACTCCATCTCTGCTGCATTATGCACAGAGCTCAGTAGAACTGTGAAGAAACTACTGTAATCACACCAGGAACATCCCCACAGAAAATTGAGTTTTAGTGGATTTTCCTGGGGAACAGAGAAACCAAATGGAGATTCTCTTTTCTTAAGGAAAATCTGGAGGCTTAAACATTGATAGCAACAACACTTACCCCCACCACCCCCTTCAAATATACAAATGCCAAACAAATATTCTGGCAAATGGCTGTATGGAAATGATTGTCTTAAGGACTAGCCCTAATGCTGCTATAACCCTGATGTCTGGAGTGTGAGATGGATTAGAAAGGATTCCATTGTAGTTCCACTGCTAAAAACAAAATTGGAGCTCACAGGCCTAAGCAAGGCTGGACCCAGGAGTTTTGGAGCCACAGCTGTGGATGACTGAAGGTACTTTGGCCAGCAATCAGGCACTAGCAGAGATATAAGACTGAACGTACAAATGGACATCAGAATTATGGTTTTTCTCTATGGTTCTATTATTTTTATTTATATCTGTAAAATTGAAAAGTTAAGTCTGTTTTTCTTTTCCTTAAATATCTACTAGCCACCGTATGCAGTGGTTAAGAATCCGCCTGCCAATGTGGGGGACACGGGTTCGATCCCTGGTCTGGGAAGATCCCACATGCCACGGAGCAACTAAGCCCATGCACCACAACTACTGAGCCTGTGCTCTAAAGCCCGTGAGCCACAGCTACTGAACCCATGCAGCACAACTACTGAAGGCTGTGCGCCTAGAGCCCATGCTGCACAACAAGAGAAGCCACTGCAATGAGAAGCCTGTGCACTGCAACGAAGAGTAGCCCCTGCTCTCCACAACTAGAGAAAGCCTGTGAGCAGCAACGAAGACCCAACACAGCCAAATATAAATAATAAATAAATAAATAAATAATTTTAAAAACCTATTAGCTACCATATAAAAGTATTTTGTGATTATCTTAAAATAAATTTTCAAGAAATGCAATTACAGTAACCTAACAAATTACCTGAAGATGTGCTTTTGATTGGAAGAATTCTAGGTTTCGTTTCCATTTTAATTTTCTCTTTTTCAACTTCTTCTTGTTTATTTTGAGATTCAGATAAGGGATTTACAATCATGCCTTTACCACCATCAGGTGCCATCTCATCGTTTTTGATAGAGACTACTGGCTCATCTTTCCTCACATCATTGATTGATTTCTTGGTTTTCAAAAAAGACAGTTTTGGAGAATTCTTGTCTTCATCATCTGATATATGAAAATCGTTAATCTTTTTCTTAACTGAATTTTCATCTACTGAGGTGTCAGAAAAATCACCTAAGGAAACTGAAAAATAGAAGAGAAAAAATATTTTCAATAGTGTATTTTAAAGTTTTGAAGATTACATCAATCAAAAAGATTAAAGACTGGAAATGAATTTATAACTGTGAATAGATTTGCAGCCCTAAAAAACAGCGAACTTTGGCAGGTTTTATTGGCATTAGCAAAATAAAAATTTCGGCTTCATTAATTTATACACTTATCGAGTATGAATAGTTTGTCAAGCCAAGCACTGTGCTTGCTCTGAGAAAACTCCTTCAAAAGTTCTTCAAAGTAATAATCAGCCATGGACATTTAAATTAGATTTTGGACTGTAAAGCTTTTCTTTTGTTTTTCAAAAACTTCATAAAATCAACAATATTTGTAAATGGAAGAATTTGCTAATAATGTTTTTTCATAAAAATTTTGGAACTGCAATTCCATCCATACCACAGTATTAGATTTTACTATGAGAAGAATAATAAAGAATGCTAACCAAACTACAAAGCAATGATTTAACTATTGTTCTGATTACTTTTACAGAGAACATTGAGAGTTATTCACTGAAAGTATAAAACACTGAATTTCAAGTTTAGAATTTTGTATGTTTATCCTGAAATGTAAAATATTAATATTTTACATAATCAAAAGAAACCAAATTAACTATACAGTACTGATATACTGGGTTTTTAAAACTGATTCCCTTGCATAGCCAAAAAACCCTTGATTTATAAAAAGCATTATAAAAGTGATCCTAACGTGCACAAAGTTTGGTTCTATGGGCCCTAGGTATTACCTCATAGGGTTGACCTTAAAGATGAACTTGTTATCTCCAATGTGGTTTACCACTAACAAGCAAATCTGCTGTCAGTTAAATTTTATTTTCATACACACATTCAGAAAAAAACCAAGGACAATCATACAACTTCTTTAAAATTAAGAGTGGCTTTTTATTCATTAAAAAGTTGGAGATCTAAAACCTGTGAATTCATAGGCATTATTTTAACATAGTGATTTTTTTGCAGGGTTGGGCTAAACCTAACTAAAGAAGCAAAAATAGGAGAAGTGGTTTACTTTCCCATGTTCTCACATACCAATCTCATCACTGTCAAAGTCATCTGAGTATTCAGAACTTCTTTGTCTGGCTGAGCGAGCTGTAACTGCTTTTATTAGTTCATCCTGAAATGAGATAATTGAAATCAATTTCTACCCAAATGTGGAGGTTTCATATATTGAATTAATTCTTTAAACAAATAATGCTTGATTAATAACTGCCTTAAAACTTAGGTTTCATTCATTTAACAGATATTCACTGAAAGCCTACCTTATGCCAGGCACCCAACCCTTAAGACTCAATGCAGAACATCACAGACAATTCCTTTCCTCATGGAGCTTTGGGTTAAATTAAAGAAGACAGACAACACGAGGCAAATTAATTGAAGGACTCAATTTAGACAGGGTTCATTATAAATTGGCATTATGGAAGAAACTGGTATTCTCTATGATCTTTTGTTTCAGCATATTGCTGTTAACAGATGTAATCAATACTGCAAATTTAGAGGCTGAGTTCAAAATTGTAGTGACTGGGCAGAGAAAGCCTAAATGTTACAATGTTACACCAGGGGAGAAAAAAACATTTTTTATATGAAAATGGCAATTAGAAGCTGCTATTCAACTTTTAAAAGCTAATTTAACTTTTAATATACTAAGAACCTAGTATTGAGTTTAGTTTGGTAGTCTTAAAGCCACACAGAAGAGTTGGTAATACTGGAGCCCAAATACAATCATCTGCAAAATTTCAAAAGAAACATAGATTTACTCCAGCTTTACATAGGACTGTTGTATTGAATAGAAGCACTTTCAAGTCCAATATTCCCAATACAGTGTTTACTTTGTAAAATCATTCAAAATAAAAATACTTTACCTGCAAAGTAGTTCTTTTGGTGACTTTTGGACTCTTTGTATATGCCAAAGTTGTGCTGAAAACTTCATCAGACATAGTGTTTATTTTAATTCTCTAATTTTATAAAATGGCTAACAAATGACAGGGATAATTCAACCTCTGATGGTGGCTGAAATATATAAAAAACAAATCAGACTTTTTTGCATGCTTGAGAATTTCCATCACTACACTTAGTACTCCCTCCCTGCCCCAAAGCCAAACAAAAACCAAAAGCATCATATGAACGTTGAGCTATATCTTCACTTTTAAGTAGCAGAGTAATAAACAGAGTTTTTGTAAAGAAAAAGCAAATTCTACTATCAAACTTGTTTTCAGAAAAATAAAATTCAAACTTAAGTTATCCAAAAATATTTCTACAATTATTTTATTATCCTAAATAAGTTTTACAATTATTGCACTCATTTAAATAATGAGTGCAATAGGTTGTTGCCAATTAAAATAGAAACTTTTTCAACTCTCTTCCATTCAAAAAGTATAATATAGCCTACAAAAGAGCCATACTTATTTAAAAGGCAACCAAGAAGACGATTGTCAGCATAAGGTATAGCAACGTTCCCCAACCTTTTTGGCACCAGGGACCAGTTTCGTGGAAGACAATTTTTCCACAGATGGTGTGTGGGGGGAATTGTTCGGGCGGTAATGCAAGCGATGGGGAGCGATGCAGGGCGGCAGATGAAGCTTCGCTCACTCGCCCGCCGTTCACCCACTGCTGTGCGGTCCGGTTCCTGGTTCCTAACAGGGGTCTGCGGCCTGGGGTTGGGGACCCCTGAAGTACAGAAGTCCCCTACATACCAATGAGTTCCATTCCGAGATTGTGTTTATAAGTCCAATTTGTTCGTAAGTCCAACAGATTTAGCCTAGGTACCCAACAGTAGTCCAGTACAACAACTAGCATATAGGGGCCGGCATCAGGTGAACAGGCAAGAAGAGTTACTGACTCGAGGAGAGAGAGGAGGTGGGAGATGGTAGAGTTGAAGGATTGTCAGCAATAGGAGATGGAGGGCAAGCTGCAATTTCACTCATGCCTGACGTTGATGGCACATGTTCTGCTTCCTGGCTGCATTCAATTCTATCTACCCTCTTGCTTCTGGGCATCCTGGGCTTGAAATAAAGATACTGAACTACTGTGCCCTATACAGTACTGTACAGTAAAGTACACAAAAGCACAACCACTTGTAGAGGACGCACACACGTGACAGTGTACACCATACACGTGAACTAACGTACGTGATTGGACGTGAGAACGCAGGTTCGCATCTTTTAAAGTTCGCAACTTGAAGGTTCATAGGTAGGGGAATTAGTGTACATAACTAAGAACATCACCATTTTTTTAAAAAAAGTTTACATACAGTGCTGGGAAAGAAAAAGATCGTAAATAGTGATATTTTTCCAGCCACTCTTCCCTTTCACAAGTGTTGAAATACTATCAGATAAAACAAAAAGAAGGGCTTCCCTGGTGGCGCAGTGGTTGACAGTCCGCCTGCCGATGCAGGGAACACGGGTTCGTGCCCCGGTCCGGGAAGATCCCACATGCCACGGAGCGGCTGCGCCCGTGAGCCATGGCCGCTGAGCCTGCGCGTCCGGAGCCTGTGCTCCGCAACGGGAGAGGCCACAACAGTGAGAGGCCCGCGTACCGAAAAAAAAAAAAAAAAGGAAGTTTCTGCGATGGACTGCATTAAAATCTCTGTTAAATGGTCCCGTGGACGTTTCCAGTGCTCCAGGCGGAGGTTGCTAACCCTCCCCGCCGCCCTCAGCCGCGCGGGGCGGGGGGCTGCTCCGGCCCGATCAGGTGGCGCCCTGTCCCTGCCCGCTCTGCCGCGTGTCGCCGACCAAGCACCCGCCACTAGCAAGGTCGGTGCACAGCCAAGCGCCGCCTCCGCCCCGATTCTCTAAAACCCCAGCGGTCTGTACTCACTCTGCATTCCT
>NW_006778131.1:0-15250 GCF_000442215.2 Lipotes vexillifer | reverse complement strand
AATGTCTCCCCGCGACCGGAGGACCAGCTGTCGGCCCCTAGACTGGGCCTGCGCCTGGCTGCTCTCTGAGACCAACTCTGCAGCGAGCGAGGAGGCGGTACTAAGAACGCTGGTGGGAAGCGGTTGCTAGGAAACAGCGTCTCCGGGAGGAAGTGACAGACTGCGCCGCAGGTCTCTCGGGTACCTAACACCGCCCTACAGCCCGCCGTGTCACTGGTGCAACCGCCCAGACGAAGGAAATGACATCAGCCCTCTGGGTCTGGGGAGAAGTGTGCTTTATTGGCCGCCTGTGCTTCAGTCATTACCTGGGAGATAGGACCTGTCCAGCACCCACCTGCGAGCTGAGAGCTGGCGCTTGTCAGTGGCGTTAGGATCTTCAGCTGCACAAAGCACATCCATCGTTCGTTTTGCCACAGTTGTTACAGACATGAAGTTCTGTGAATCGTTGTAGTGTACTAACGGACTAGTGCACTGACGGATGGGACAGAATAGCAAGATAGAGACGTTTACAGGCTCAGGAGTCAAACTGCGCGTTTGAATCCTGGTGCACTCCCTCTGTCCGTGTGACGTCGTGCAACTTAACGTCTGTACACCCCAGTTTCCTCTTCTGTAAAATAAATAAATAAAGATAATAATGTTAATAGCCACCTTAATAGCGTTGCTGTCAGTATTGAATGAAATCACGCAGATGGAATACTAGGAAGAGTGCCTGGGATTGCATTCTGTCAATGTTAGATACTCTCTTTGTGCAACTCAGCCACAAAGGGCCTGGATAGAAGTCATCCCTTGTCGACACAGCTGAAAACCCATTCCGAGTGTTTCTTTAATGTAAAGTTTCCCGCTTTGTATATGTACTCAGTGGATAATCTGGCTAAAATCAAACCAGTCCACAAGATGATCTAATAGGCAGAGGACTGTGTGCTGATAAGGTAACCAAAATCAACACCACTTAATTAGCATAGGTAATCCTTAAACAAACAAATACTTTTCTTTAAAGATTTTAAAATAACAAGGATTTCTACTTTTTTTTAATTTAAAAGAAGCTCAATCCTAAATCATCTGAATGCAGTTATTATTCATTGACAAGTAATTAAACTTGTTGCCGGTACTTTTCCCCTGACTCTGAAATTTATTTTCACTTGTTCAACAATTATTTATAAACAAATCACATTGAGATATAAGTTTAATAAATCAGTGTGTTGAGAAACCAAATGTGCATAACAAGAAAAACGAAATTTAGTGTAAAAAAACAACCTATGCTTTTAACAATATGTGCAGTGCAATTTTTTAAATACTATGTTCAGTTTATGCTCAACTTGTCCTTGTTTGAAAAACTCAGTTTGATCAACATTTGCTTAACTTTGATGTTTTCAAACATTTTTGGATGTCTGCATCAAAGATTTTTCATTCACTACTTACTGTTAACTTTGTGATCCATATAAGTTATTAATCAACAAATATGATTCCATCATAGTACCTGTGTCCACAAGGAAAGGACAATGTCCACATTTCCCTTATATGTGAAGTACTAATTTGCTTATGTTGAAAAAGTTATATTCATTCAAAATGCTCTGTTCATTTTTTTCATCCATTTGGCTAATATAGTTTTCACTTAGATATGGCTTAAGAAAATAAAATTCAAAAAGATATTAATAAAAAGAGCCTTTAAGGAAAGAGTCTATCTTTTTTTACAGAACCCACTAGATTTTATTTTTAACTTAATTCAAAATAATACAGGATATAAAAGCTATGCCATACATAGCTATAGTAAATAAGACAGTTAACCTGAACTAGTTAATTTCTCACAAGCCCTAAGGCACAATGTCTTTCCACTATTATGTTAAGCAGCAGAATACTATGCACTTTATTAATATTTTCAGGTAGTTTCAGTATAATAATATGTTAATAATAACATTATATAAACCTGAATTAATAGCATGATGTTTTCTGATGTGTAGTTTGCAATAAATAACTGTTGAATGAATGAATGAAATCAAGAATAAACAAATAGCCTTTAAAGCTGAAAAATAATTTTTGAAACATTCCTATAAAAGCTCATGGATACTCACTTAAGAAAATGGAAACACTCCAACACACAAAATTTCAGTAGCTTATGTAACATTTTCTCTATATTTCACTTTTCTAATATGTATTTGACCACAGAAGTATTTGCCTAGCAAACTTTTTTGAGTTTACTACTCTTTTCATTTCCAAACTTTGCCTTCATTCATTCATTCAATAAGTAAGTATACCCATAATATTTTGGGTCAAATTTGGTGAGTTCCAAGGTAAAGCAGACTACGTCCCTGCCTGGGGATCCTGTAGACTAGAGAGAGCTAGAAGGCTGGGTAAACACATAATGACTGTACACTGTGAGAATTTCTCTATAGGAATACAAAGTAAGAAGCTCTGAAGAGAGAAAAATTCTTCCTGGAGGTTCTAAAGAGTTTTCACAGAAAAAGTGAATTCAAGTTGATTAATGAATTTAGGAGATAAGGAAGGTTTTTAAGCAGAGGAAATGGTCTATGAATATGGAGGCTAACACTGTTCTATCTGAGGGGCAAGGAGGGGAGTGAAAAGCTCACTTCCAGATCAAGAAGCAAATGAAAAGTGTCTCTTCTTCAAAATTTCCCTGCCTTCACAAGAACAGGCAAATTGTTAAGTCTTTTGACTGGCAGTTAGAGAAAATTGATCTTGTACTCACAGGCAGCGCTGGTTGAAAACATACAGCACGTGTCTAACATCTTGAGAAGTATGCTACAAAAGCAAATCCCTGTGGCTGTCAATTGATAAAGATTATATTTGCATTAAACATCGAATACCTATGTTGGCAGAGGATAGGAGAAAGAGCCCAGATTCAAGTGCACTTACCAATCAATACCAGGGCCGATTTGTGGGAGAAGAACAGCAAGAAGCTTATAGAAGGTGAATATCAGAATCTTGAAGAAAGACAAACATGACGAACTACACTGGCCATCTTTAGTCAAATATAGCAGTATGTATTTTGGGGCTGTTAAGCAGACATACATGAATACAGCAAAAGAAGCATGATTCCTCATAATTCGAACTCAGAAGCTGGAATTCAAACAAGTACCTACAGTGCGATTGTTTTCCCCATGTTAGTTTACAACTGCATTCAGCTAAGAGGTGCAAAGGTGACTTGGAGAGAAAGCACTTCCACTGCCTAAACAGGCTTGTGTTCTGTGCAGTAATCCTATGTGTCTTCTGAAAGCAAGAGGAGAGGAATTTCAGGCATGATGTACTTTTTCTGTAAAAAAACAAAACAACACAAATCATTCCCAAAGGAAGTAGGATTTCGTGAATTGTTCCTGAGCTCGGCAATATTCTTGCATCTCCAGCTAAATGAAGAGACGGACTTAGGTTAATTTCCTAGGGTGACTAGAAGTGAATGCCTTTAAGACTGTTGCAAGGCTTGCATCCTACTGGGTAAAATATACGGAGTTTTGCAAGCTACTAGGAGGAACGGGAGAACATACCAAAGACTGGGAGACTGACCTTAGGCCAGTGACCGAGAGATGAAAGCATTGGGGAAGGACTGGTCTTTTCAAGACTTATACGGGCCACAGTTGAAATGCTTCTCCATAAGGTGTTTGACCAAGAATGGTTAAGACACAAGTTTTCACCCCCCCTAGCAGAAACAGATTCCTTTCCTATGTACAAGGCCTTTCTTCACACCCATGTGTACCAAGGCCAGGCACGGACGTTTCAGTGAAGAGTAATATTAGGAAGGATGGAATACCCAGTGCAATTAGAGGTCTGGTGATCTTCAGCTGAGCACTGCCAAGGGTGGTATGAAATGGCAAGTGAAACCATTTGTGAAAACAATTCGTGGGAAGAGGCTTTGGGTTACCGGGTTAGACCTGTCTCTCTTCCACAGAGAGTAGGGCTTACTTACTGTCTATAGCAGAGGAAGTATAAGTGCAGAGACCTTTCCTTAGGTGGATGATCAAATGGAAGTCAAGTGCATGGGGAGCCCTGTTAAAGGGACAGCCAAGCAAGATAAGAGGAGTCACTTGAAAAATGCACTCGTCTTAGAGTAGCTGGTACAAGTAACCACTGTGTGAAATCTGTATCCTACGAGCCATGGGTAGTCGGATGCATGATAGATATCAGAAATTTCACACATTGTATTGATTCACCACGTGAAACTCTTCGGTCACACAGGAAACAGGCTACTATTCGTCTGACAGCCTGCACTACAACGGTTTCCTCAGCTTAGTTTATAGCTGCCTTCAGGTAAGAGATGCAAGCCTGAGTTGGCTAGAAAGCATTTCCACTAACAAAAGGCCCGTATTCTGAACAGTAAATATTTTTGTCCTCTCAAACTGAGACGAAAGGAATTTCATTAATGGTGTACTGTCTCTGTCAAAGAGTCACCACCAGAGGAAGCAGGGTGTGAAAATGGTTGCAGAATTCTGAAATACTCTTCGTCTTCAGCTGAATGACGAGAAGGGCTCAGCTTAGTTTCCTAGTGTGACTAGAGGCAAATGCCTTTAAGTTTGTATGAAAGGCTGATGTCCTACTGGTAAAACATATGTGAGTATACCTAACCACAAAGAGGATGGTGGAGAAGACATTGACCTCTGTGGAGACGCACTTTCGCACCTGGATAACGAGAGAAGAGCTGTAGGTGTAAGACATGTATCTGCTGCTTCTATGGCTAAACTGAACACCCTCCTCCCTGTGGTATTTAACTGAGAATTAGAGGGAAAAGCATACAACCAGCCAAAGAGAAGTAGCTTCCTTTCTGAAGCAGAAAGCCTTTCTGCAATGCTATATGAAGGGCCTTGTGTTCCAGGTGGGTGAGAAAAAGGTAATGTTACAGAAGGAAAAAATTGCAGTGTGCATGGAGACCGAGCAGTGCCCAGGGGAGTTTTACCAATGGCAGCTTTCATTGCGAAAGTTGACAGCTTAGTGGAAGTATTTGAAAGGCCGAATGCTTAGTGTTACTTGGTTAGACCTGTCTCTCTTACACAGAGAGAAGGGCTTGCTTACTGGGTACTGCAGGGAAAGACTAGGTGCAGATACCTCTCCTTAGGTGGATGATCAAAAGAAAGTCAAGTGCATGGGGAGCCCTGTTAAAGGGACAACCGGGCAAATTAAGAAGAGGCACTTTAAAAATGCATTCATCTCAGCATACACGATAGAATTGTCTAGAGTGAAGGCTGTGTGAAATGTGTATCCTATGAGCTGTTCTCCAAAGGCCATGGGTGAGTCTGATGCATGCTAGATCTCAGAAACTTCACACATTGTATTCATTCACCTTTTGAAACTCTTCGCTCACTTCCGAATAAGGCTACAATCCCTCTGGCAGGCCTACACAATGACGGTTTCCTCACGTTAGTTTATATCTGTAAGAGGGGCAAGGGTGAGTTGGCTAGAAAGCGTTTCCACTGCCTTAAAAGATCTGTGTTCCGACCAGAAAACATTTTTGTCTTTTCAAATTGAGAAGAAGGGAAATATGGGCACTGTGTACTGTCTCTGTCAAAGAGTCTCTGTCAAAGAGTCATCCACAAAGGGAGCAGTGTGTGAGAATGGTTGTAGAGTTCTGCAATACTCTTCATTTCAGCCGAATGACAAAAAGCACTCAGCTTAGTTTCCGAGGGTAACTACAGGCAAATGCATTTTACTTTTTTTGAAAGGCTGGTGTCCCACTGGTAAAATACATGCGCCTTTTAAGCCAAAATAAGGATGGTGGGGAAGACACCAACCTCTGTGGAGATGGACTATCGTGCTTGGATCACTCTAGGAAAGCTGCAGGCATAAGGTTTTGGTCGCTGCTTCTTCTAGGGCCTAACCTGAAGACCCACCTTCCAGTGGTATTTAACTGAGAATGGTAGGGAAAAACCTTCAACCTGCCACAAAGAAGTACCTTCCTTTCTGAAGCAGAAACCCTTTCTTCAACGCTATATGACAGGCCTTCTCTTCCAGATGGCTGAGAAAAAGATAATATTACAAAAGGAGAAATTCACACTGTTCGTGGAATCCTGGTGATGCTCAGAGGAGTTTTGCCGAGGGTAGATTTCATTGTGAAAGTTGACCGTTTAGTGGAAGCATTTGCAAGGCCAAGTTTAATGTTGCCTGGTTAGACCTGTCTCTCGTACACGGAGAGTAGGACTTGCTTACTGGATACTGCAGGGAAAGTCTAGGGGCAGAGCCATCGCCTTAGGTGGAGGATCAAGTGCAAGGGGAGCACTGTTAAAGGGACAACGAGGCAAGATAAGAAGAAGCACTCGTCTCAGTGTAAAAGGTAGAATCGTCTAGAGTGAAGACTGTGAAATGAGTATCCTACAAACTGCACTCTGGAGGCCAAGGGCGAGTCTGATGCAAGCGAGATTTCAGGAATTTCACACATTGTATCAATTTGGCTTTTGAAACTCTTCGGTCACTTTGGAATAAGGCTACAATTCCGGCTTGCATACACTCTATTGCAGAGAAAGTCTAGGGAGCAGCACTCTGTCCTTTGGGGGATGAACATGTGGAAGTCAAGTACCTGGGGAGCTCTGTTAACTCGACAGTCCAAGCAAGATGTGAAGAGCCACTTGAAAACTGCACTCATCTCCGTGTACCCGGTAGAAGCAACCACTCTGAAATTTGTATCCTGCGAGCTGCTCTCCTTAGGTCATGGGTGATTTGGAGGCGTGCTCGTTTTTAGAAATTTCACACACTGTATTGATTCGGCATGTGAGACTCCTCAGTCACAGTGAAACAGGCTACTATTCGCCCGGCAAGCCGGCACTACAACGGTCTCCTCTCGTTAGTTTATAGCTGCCTTCAGGTAGGAGGTGCAAGCCTGAGTTGGCTAGACAGTGTTTCCTCTATGTAAAAAGGTCCGTTTCCGGAGCAGTTAACATTGTTGTCCTGTCACATGGAGACGAACGGGATTTTGCTCACGGTGTACTGTCTCTGTCATGGAGTCCCCACCAGAGGAAGCTGGGTGGGTGGGTGAAAAGTTGCAGAGCTCCGAAATACACTTCGCCTTCAGCCGAAAGACAGAAGCGCTCAGTTTACTTTCCTAGGGTGAGCAGAGGCGAATTCCTTTAGTTTGCATGAAAGGCTGGTATCCAACTGGTAAAATATATGTGAGATTTCCTAGCCAGAAGGAGGATGGTTGAGAAGACAACGACCTCATTGGAGAGGGACTTCGTGCTTGGCCTCAAGCAAGGAGAGCTTCAGGTATAGGGCTTTGGTTGCTGCTGGTTTTATAGCTTAAGCTGAACACCCTCCTCCCTGTGGAATTTAACTGAGAATGACAGGAAAAAGCATTCCAGCTGCCAAAGAGAAGGACTTTTCTTCCTGAGGCAGAAAGCCTGTTTGCAATGCCATGGGAGGGGCCTTGCTTCCTGGCGGGTGAGAAAAAGGTAATGTTACAGAAGGAGAAATTGCCACTCTCTGTGGAGCCCTGGCGCTGCTCAGAGGAGTTTTGCCGAGGGCAGCTTTCATTGGGAACGGTGGCCGGTGGAATCATTTGAAAGGCCGAGTCTTTAGTGTTACCTGGGGACACCTGACTCTCTTACACAGAGAGTAGGGCTTGCTTCCTGGGGACTGCAGGGAATTCTACGTGCCGAGCCCTCTCCTTAGGTGGATGATCTAACGGAAGTCAGGTGCGCCGGGCACCCTTAAGGGCACAACCAGGCTTATTAACAAGAGATGCTTGAAACCTGCACTCACCTCAGTGAGCACGGTAGCATCGCCGACAGTGAAGGATGTGTACAATGTGTATCCTACGAGCTGCTCTCTGAAGGCCATGGGGGAGTCTGATGCATGCTACGTCTCAGAATCTTCACACATTAGGTTGAATCGGCTTTGGAAACTCTTAGGTCTCTTTGAATAAGGCTAAAATTCCACTGGCAATGCTACATTACAATGATTTCCTCACGTTACTTTACACCTAGGACAGATGGTGAAAGCAAAGCTATACAGACAAAATCTCACACAGAAGCATACACATACACACTCACAAAAAGAGGAAAAGGGAAAAAAGTAATCTATCTTGCTCCCAAAGTCCACCTCCTCAATTTGGGATGATTTGTTGTCTATTCAGGTATTCCACAGAAGCAGGGTACATCAAGTTGATTGTGGAGCTTTAATCCGCTGCTTCTGAGGCTGCTGCGAGAGAAATTTCCCTTTCTCTTCTTTGTTCGCACAGCTCCCGGGGCTCAGCTTTGGATTTGGCCCCGCCTCTGCGTGTAGGTCGCCTGAGGGCGTCTGTTCTTCACTCAAACAGGACGGGGTTAATGGAGCCGCTGATTCGGGGGATCTGGCTCACTCAGGCCGCAGGGAGGGAAGGGTATGGATGCGGGGCGAGCCTGCAGCGGCAGAGGCCAGCGTGACGTTGCACCAGCCGGAGACGCGCCGTGCATTCTCCCGGAGAAATTGTCCCTGGATCACGGGACCCTGGTAGTGGAGGGCTGCAGAAGCTCCCGGGAGGGGAGGTGGGGATAGTGACCTGTGCTTGCACACAGGCTTCTTGGTGGCTGCAGCAGAAGCTTTAGCGTCTAATGCCCGTCTCTAGGGACCGCGCTGATAGCCGCGGCTTGCGCCCTTCTCTGGAGCTCCTCTAAGCGGTGCTCTTAATCCCCTCTTGTAGCACACCAGGAAACAAAGAGGCAAGAATAAGTCTCTTGTCTCCTCGGCTGCTGCAGACTTTTCCCGGACTCCCTCCCGGCTAGCCTTGGCGCATTAACCCCTTCAGGCTGTGTTCACGCCGCCAACCCCAGTGCTCTCCCTGGGGTGTAAGCTCCGAAGCCCAAGCCTCAGCTACTAGCCCACGCCAGTCGTGGCGGGTGAGCAGACAAGCCTATCGGGCTGGTGAGTGTGGGTCAGCACCGATCCTCTGTGCGGGAATCTCTCCGCTTTGCCCTCCGCACCCCGGTGGCTGCCCTCTCCTCCGTGGCTCTGAAGCTTCCCCGCTCCACCACCCGCAGTCTCTGCCCTTGAAGGAGCTTCTAGCGTGTGGAAACCTTTCCTCCTTCACAGCTCCCTCCCACTGGTGCAGGTCCCGTCCCTATTCTTTTGTCTCTTTTTTTTCTTTTTTTCTTTTGCCCTACCCAGGTACCTGGGGGAGTTTCTTGCCTTTTGGGAGGTCTGAGGTCTTATGCCAGCGTTCAGTGGGTGTTCTATAGGAGCAGTTCCACGTGTAGATGTATTTCTGATGTATCTGTGGGGAGGAAGGTGATCTCTGCGTCCTACTCTTCCGCCATCTTCTCCTGTCTCTAATTTCTAATTTCTGGAAGGAGCAGATATCTGCCATCAGCAGATGGCATACATACACTGTTAATAATCTTCACAACCATTTGAGCTGGGTAAACTGAGTCAGCAAGGTCAGAATTATTGAATGAATGAGTAAAAAGATCACTAGCTTTAACGTATCTGGGAAAGTCGTAGTCTAACCAAGTTTCAATCCACAGGCATTTATTTACAATTCTGAAAACTTCCACATAATTACAAATGGGACAATAGTAGTCAATTACTATTTGGATAAAGAACAGATACAAGTTAACACAACCTAGTTTACAAAGGTACAATTAGGCACGTTCAATTTGGTGCTAAATCATAATTTATGAAAAATATCCAATAGGCATGTAATGACCAAAATGTCACATGATACAAATATCTACAGACATGACAATGTACAAATTGTGACATAAATCTATCAGAAACTAGAAAATCTATGCTGTCTCATAGTTCCAGCTTGCTAAAAGTTACAGGCTTTGGGTGGGAACACAAAAAAATCCAGACCTGGGCATAATAGGGTTTCCAGAAAGTATGGGAACTAGCAAAGAGTAGGCCTCTGGATGGGAATGGGTCCAACATGAGATAAAACAGTGCCTTAATAGGTATGTTGTATGCTGGGATGGAAAATATAGGAGCAAGAGATATTTGGAGAATCAGACAGCTAAGTATTTGACACTAACAAAATCTACCAGTATCTGATAGAGCCTCAGGTACCATGCAAGGGTTTGAGGGATTCCAGTATTTAATTAAATCACGATGTGACAATGGGAGGAATTAAGGAGAGCCTCAGGGGTAGACGAACTGCGGACGTTACACCAAGACATGTCTCAGTTAACCTGATGGGTTCAAAATGCAGGAAGTGGCTATACGGGAAAAGACAATACTATACAGGACAAGAAAATACCCTAATTGTAAGAATAAAGGTTTAGGTCAGGGTAGGGCCTGATGTTCCTAAGTGTTGAAACAGAGCTCTTTAGTTTCTTCCTCCTACATGTAAGATTCTTTTAGAGGTTAAGATGATGCTGAGCCTGCAAGCTAAAGTTAAATGGTTGGAACTAGGGAGAGAAAATAAATTACATAGGCTCGAAACCAGGAAAAGCCTAATTAAGGGTTTGCCTAAATAGAACTGAATGTTGGAACTGAATATTTTAATATGTAAACATTTTACTGATACTAAAATGTGTCTTACCACACTTCCCCCAATCTCACACCACCCACCCTAACCTGCAGTAGCTATGGGTCCCTTGATTTCCATGGAAATATAGAGAAAAGAGACACTGATCTGGCTTGCAGGTATTTAGTAAGTTGTTAGCCCCACATCACATACTAGTATCATGTAAGTAGGCCATCTAAAGTAGGAAGCTTAGGGGAAAAACCTTGAAAAACACTTAAAAGCTTAAGTCACATCTCTATACTACAACACCTTTCACAATTTCTTCTCAGATAAGCATCATCCCCATCAGTGAAAAAACTCGTATCTCATAATAGGAAAAAGAGGCCTAAAATTTAAATATGTGTCTTTGGAGGTCCCATCTATGGGATATCTTCCTGGTACTAGAAAAGTCCCCAGAAAGATCAATTTTTGCACCCCTTCCTGAAAGCTTACCACCAAGGAAAATGACTAGATCCATAGATTTCCTCCCTCAAACCAGCTTACCTGACATATAAATCATTAGCAACTCAGCCCTTACTCACATTATCACAGTCACAAGAGGGGTTAGGGAGCAAAGCACTAACCACGGGAACTAAAACAGAGGCAACCCAGGCCAAGTTGGGCTGATGGCAGATATCTGCTCCTTACGCTTGGGTGCATAATGCGACTCACCGCAATGCCTTTTTCACAGACACTTTTATAAGTTTCTCCACAAAATCCAACAGGTCAAGCTCGTTCACGATGCTTCAAGTTAAACAATCGTCAAGAGAAAAACATGCAGTATGTCTTACAACGTTGGAGTCCTTAAAAATATGACAAGGAAATAACCATGTAGACAAAACCAGAGCATTTTAAAAATTCTGATTTCTACAAACATACCCGTGAATGCCATTAATAAGGTAATATGACATAAAACAAAATGAGAAATATAGGTAAGACTCTTCCCTTTAGTGTACAGAATTCATGGCAGTTGCTGCACTATCGAGCGACTTATATCTGTGACTGTCTGTTTTGGTATTACAAAATGAGGCCAAAGTGTGTCAACTTGTTTCCCACCAAAACCAAAAAATCTACATGAATCTCTTTTCTCCTGTGCCCTTTCACCTTATCTGCTCCCAGTTCTCCACGAATGTCCTCTTCCTTCTCTAATTATTCTCCTCTTCATTTTGCTAGGCCTTGTACCCAAGCATGCAAGACAGAATCCTAGAGGTCCAAGATTCTAGAGTGGCTGTTTGCAAGGAGCAGGAGATTACAGTAAATGCCACACTGTACATACTTCTGTGCAAAGAAAAAGGGACAGTATTCAGAATGTCTCTCAAATATATAAGAGCTGGATGGCAGTACACCTGTGTGGCACAAGAAACTAGAGGTAGCAAATTACGAGCAAAAGAATTACAAACAAAGGCTGCAAGAGAAAATGTTTGCAACCAGCTCTATCACGTAGCTCTCTGGTATTTGCGTCCAATGGGCAGAGTCTATTTTGTAAAGCATCAAGCACTGAAAGGAAGACTCCTGCTGCTGGAAGTTGACAGGAAGTAACATCCATGAGGGTAAGAATGCAAGATAAAGGTTTGTCCTAGAAACAATGCCCGTAATGAAAAAACAAACAAACAAAAAAGACAGCAGGAGAGAAATGTAAGTCTCAAGTCCAACCTGGCCCAGCCTGGCCCAGCACAAGGAAGGCAGGAGTCAAGGAGACGAAACTAAAAGAGAAGAGCCTTGGACCACAACACTCTCCACAAGGTGCACTCAACAAACTTCGCCCTACGCTTTAACCAAGTTACAAAAAGAGCTTCTTAATGCCTACTTTTGCTCCTTAAAAGCTGCTATAAGTTCAGTAATTAGACAGATATGATTTCAGAACAACTGTAATAGTTCAAACTAGGTGGCTCTTTCCATCCAAAGGATATTAATTAAATAAGATATATATAGCTCTAAGTATATGACACATAAAATATAATACTGTGTAGGATATAGGTAACTGTTAGTAAATTATATTAATGAACATCTATAAGAAATGTTGCAATGATTTCCCTAATGTAAGAGCCTGGGGGAGGTAAATCTGTCTTCCAGGATTTCCCTACCAGAGCTCAGAAATTTAGGTGTTGTTTTAGCTCTCCTCCACCCAACCCCGCCTTCCTGTTGGGGATCGGACCTCCCTATTGGCTATCTCATACCTTGAAACTGCCTGCTTTGTGACATCATTCTCCTACCAAACCTACTAGCACTTGGTAGAGTCTTGGGGTTTCCGTGGAGTTGTCTGTAAATAAATTTGGATCATCACATGTGACCAGTGACCAATAAGCAGTGACCTTTGTACTGGACACATGCGCTGTTCAGCTGCAGCCTCTCACATCCTCTGGTGTTGTCTCCTCATCCCTTGTATCTGCAGTTGATATTTCCTCTTCTTCTAGCACCATGTCAGGTAAGAAGAGAAATTTTAAAACTTTTTCATTAGATTTATTTTGCTCCTAAATTTACTAGTAGATTCAAAATAGCATGGAATAATGAGGAAAAGTATTGAACTAGAAGTCTGGAGACCTAATTTCAGTTTTGACTTCGGCATTTACTATCTGTGTGACTTTGGAAAAATCATTGACTGTCTCACAAAGGCTGATATTTTCCTTATCTGTTACGTTAGGATACTACATTGGTTGATCACTCTGATCCCTTTCTTTTCTAATATTGAGCCTTAAAGCGTACCCATGTAGAAAAGGAAATCAGAGACTTCTCAAGAGTGTTTCAACAGAAACACAGAAAAGCCAGGTGACATAGAAAACTAGCAATATATAGCAAGATGTTTCATCTCTAATGGTCTCCCTCCACTAATATTTCGACTAGTTGAAAAGAGAAAATAGGGAGAGAGGATGGAGAGTACTGGGCTATATAGGGAGGGACAGAGTCAAACGTAAGGAAGTTTAGGATTGTTTTCATCAGCACAGGCCAACAGGAACGAAGAGATAGGAAAAAATATAAGAATGAAGAGGGAAAGCATAGAGGAGCTCTCAAGAAAAACAGTTTGCAATGGAATGTTGATGGGAACCAAAGATTTTAAATTAAAGCAGAAACAGCATAGAGTGAATTCTGCTCAGAGCAGGGCAAAACAAAGTGGATTGTAGGGAATCCTTACTTTAACAGACTAAGAGGAAGGTAAGGACGGAAGAGGGCATCACCAGGAAAGGCAGCTTACCAGAAAAGTCATACTCAGTTGTTTTTTTTTTTTCTTTTATTGCCTCTCTGAATACAGTTGACACTTGACAGTTTTGAATATAAACATTTTGGAAATATGTCGTAGAAATGATGCTTCCTATATATAAGAAACCAAAGTGGTTATCTAGGGGTCTGGTTTTCAATGTTTTATTCTTTCTAATTTTTAAACTATGTAGACGTTTTACCAATTAAACACTTCAAATGGTATCTTCGAAATTGAATCAGAAGAACTATTTCCTTTGTGTGATATGTAGCTTCTAAGGCAAGGTTGCTATTCATCTTTATAGTTCTTTCCTTCCTAACACAGAGAGCACATTGATCAACAGCCATCGTTCATTTTTAGATCTTAGTTACCTAAGAAGAAAAAGAAAAAGTCAAGCCCCACATCTGTATCTCCACATTGAGGGAATTCGCTGGCGGTCCAGTGGTTAGAACTCGGTGCTTTCACTGCCAGGGCCACGCGGCGCGGCAAAACAAAAAAATTCCACATTTATCTAGAACAATATTGCAGAGTCCTTTCGATGTTCTTACATTTCAAAATCTTTTTTAATTGGATTCTAGTTATGATGGTTTTTTTTAGGTTTTGGGATGTCATCTTCTTGGATGTTGAAGATGATTATAATCTAAGTTCTAGAATAAATACAAAAACCTTCTTGATACTTTTTAAGCTTCCTTTCTGCTTATTATATATTTCTATTCTTTGAAACATATATTTCTACCAGGCTTAATAACTGTTACTTGCTGGGTAAAAATATGAATGAGCACAATAATGAAATTATTTTACACATTATTTTGCTGTCTACTTTGTACCAGTTTTCATTGAAATACTTGTCTGCATACATTGTGGCTACCTATACATTCAAACTGATTGAATTTTGTTACTCTTTATGCATTTTTACTGATATATCTTCTCTGTCTGTATGTATTGGCTGGGAATTCATTCAAAATCACCTTCTATCGTGTTTTTTGGTTAATAGTACTCACTAAAATACAGTGGGCAGAATTCACTTTCATAACATTGTATGTATGGTACAGAATGCGATTTGTTAGTAAACTCATTATGCTTTGATACTTGCCACATACCCCAGTTTTCATAACTATGTATTTCTTTTTCGTTATGTAATATGTTTTTCATGATTTTTCTTTGTCTTTCTAGAACTTATTTTATCTTCCTCCATATAAATCATACACAATATGTCAGTTTATTCATGGATTAATTATTACTGCTATTATTATTGGTGGTGGTGTTATAACCACTTTACAGATGAGTAATCTGAAGTAATCAGATAACTTTTTTCTTTCCAAAAGCACTTAAGAAATTCACTTTCGGGTAATCATTTTGAGGTAGGATGAGAAACCAGGCTTGAAGAGGGTAGAAATGACTTTTTAAATTTACCCGTTGGACTGAGCTATATGTGAACTCTAGGTAATAGCATGGGAACTGCACAAGCAAAGTGAGACACTGAAGATTACAATGGTAATAGCCGTACTGTTATCTAATGGACAAAAAAACTGCCCATATATTTAAGTTCTATTTCTCCTGCTTTCTGGCAGTATCATGCTCAGATAGCGTCCTGGCAAGGAAGTCAGGATACTTAGGTTCTGAAACCTGGTAAGGATACTAACATA
>NW_006778129.1:0-200 GCF_000442215.2 Lipotes vexillifer | reverse complement strand
GAGAAATGTAGAGCGATACTAGACAAGGAGGAGGAGGAGGGAAAGGAGGAGGAAGGAAGGAAGCCATTTTTGGATTGGTTTGTTTGTTTTTTTGATATTGAGCTGCATGAGCTGCTTGAATATTTTGGGGATTAATACTTTGTTAGTTGCTTCGTTTGAAAATATTTTCTCCCATTCTGAGGGTTGTCTTTTCGTCTTCT
>NW_006778127.1:0-1099 GCF_000442215.2 Lipotes vexillifer | reverse complement strand
AAAAAAAAAAAAAAAAAAAAAAGAAAAGAAAATAATCCTTCAGACACATGGTAAATATTCAAAGAGATTTTAAATGACATGTTCTCCTTGACAAATTTGGTTGGTGCCACACTGATCATTTTTAACTTGTAGATAAGTGAGATCAACTTCTACATTAAAGGGTTTTCTTTCTTCTTAAGTGTGGCTAACATGGCCCTCTCTAGGTAATTCCAAAAGTATTCACAGGAAAATATCTCAAATTTATGATTCATTTTGGTAAATACTTGTATTTCATCATAACTAATATATAACCATTATAAAGTACAATATGGAAATATAGACAAAACATATATTTAGTTTTGTTTCCACTTTCCTCATTTTTTATTTGATCATTACCTAGCTTTAATTTGGTATTACATAAACAGATTAAAAATAGAAACTCAATTATTTGCTCCTTCCTGAATACACATTCTTCACAATGTAACTTTGATGTTTCCCCCATTAGAAGATGCAATTTATTATCCCAACTCTAGAATCTGGGCTGCTTTCCTGACTTACTCCTGACTCATGGAATGTGGTGGAAATTACATAGTGCTATTTCCAAGCCTAAGCCTCAAAGAAGCCTTTTGTGCCTCTGCTCTTTCTCTTGGAACCCTGCCCCAGTCACAAGAACAAATCAGAACTAGCCTTCTGGAGAATATGGAACAGAGACATGTCATACTAGCCAAGGCCACTGAAAGCCAGCCAGCCCTCAGCTATTCTGCCAGCTGATCACAGTCCATGAGAGTTTAAACCAGAACTTTCCAGCTTAGCCCAGCCTAAACTGATGGCCTTACAGAATTGGGAGCCAAGTAAATGGTTCTTGTTTTAAGCCACTAAATTGGAGTGATTTATTATGCAGCAAAAGCTAACTGATACAGATATAAATATTCAAAACAAAGTGCACACAATTTTTTTTTAACATCTTTATTGGAGTATAATTGTTTTACAATGGTGTGTTAGCTTCTGGTTTGTAACAAAGTGAATGAGTTATACATATACATATATCCCCAACTCTCCTCCCTCTTGCGCCTCCCTCCCACCCTCCCTATCCCACCCCTCTAGGTGGTCACACAGCACC
>NW_006778126.1:0-253 GCF_000442215.2 Lipotes vexillifer | reverse complement strand
GATAGAGATTGCCCAGCCGTTTTGTGATTATCATGGATTGATTCTGAATTAATATTTTTCTTTCTATTTTGGGTATTGGAGCTTTTAAACATGTTTGGTTTCAGGTATTTTTATTCATATCGAGTGTATATGATTCTCTTGAGATAAGGTTTTAAGCTAAAATATTCCCTGTTTTAGTTTCTGAACTCTGCAGATAAATGGGGACTTTGCCGGTGTAGTCTTTTTATAGGTTTTATAAACCACTTGAGCCTAT
>NW_006778125.1:0-287 GCF_000442215.2 Lipotes vexillifer | reverse complement strand
ATTTCTGATCTGATCTTTATCATTTATTTCCTTCTGCTAACTTTGGGGTTCTTTTGTTCTTCTTTCTCTAATTGCTTTAGGTATAAGGTTAGGTTGTTTATTTTAGGTATTTCTTGTTTCTTAAGGTAGAATTATATTGCTCTAAACTTCCCTCTTAGAACTGCTTTCGCTGCATCCCATAGGTTTTGGGTTGTCATGTTTTCATTGTCATTTGTTTCTAGGTGTTTTTTTATTTCCTCTTTGATTTCTTCAGTGAACACTTCGTTATTAAGTAGTGTATTGTTTAG
>NW_006778124.1:0-307 GCF_000442215.2 Lipotes vexillifer | reverse complement strand
CATTCCTATACACTGATGATGAAAAATCTGAAAGAGAAATTAAGGAAACACTCCCATTTACCCTTGCAAGAAAAAGGATAAAAAACCTAGGAATAAACCTACCTAAGGAGACAAAAGACCTGTATGTAGAAAACTATAAAACACTTATCAAAGAAGTTAAAGATGATACAAATAGATGAAGAGATATACCAAGTTCTTGGATGGGAAGAATCAACACTGTGAAAATGACTATACTACCCAAGGTAATCTTCAGATTCAATGCAATCCCTATCAAACTACCACTGGCATTTTTCACAGAACCAGAACA
>NW_006778123.1:833112-844794 GCF_000442215.2 Lipotes vexillifer | reverse complement strand
CAAGAGGGAGGAGATATGGGGATATATGTATACATATAGCTGATTCACTTTGTTATAAAGCAGTAACTAACACACCATTGTAAAGCAATTATACCCCAATAAAGACGTTAAAAAAAAATAAAGAAGAATTAACATCTATCCTTCTGAAACTATTCCAGAACATTGCAGAGGAAGGAACACTCCAAACTCATTCAATGAGGCCACCATTACCCTGTTACCAAAACCAGACAGAGATACCACAAAAAAAGAAAGTTATACGTCAATATCACTGATGAACGTAGACACAAAAATCCTCAGCAAAAAACTAGCAAACTGAATCCAACAGTATATTGAAAGGATATACACCACAATCAAGTGTGATGAATCCGAGGGATGCGTTTTTCAATATCTACAAATCAATCAGTGTGATATACCACATTAACAAATTAAAGAATAAAAACCATATAATTACCTCAATAGATGCAGAAAATATTTTGATAAAATTCAACATCCATTTATGATAAAAAAAAAATAACTCCAGAAAGTGGGCATAGGGGGAACCTACCTCAACATAATAAAGGCCATATATGACAAACCCAAAACCAACGTCATACACAACAGTGAAAAACTGAGAGCATTTCCTATAAGACAGCAGTCCCCATCCTTTCTGGCACCAGGGACCAGTTTTGTGGAAGACAATTTTTCCATGGACAGGGTGTGAGGGGGATGATTCAGGTGGTAACTGAGCAATGGAGGGGATGGTTCAAGTGGTAATGTGAGTGATGGGGGGATGCTTCAGATGGTAATGCAAGCGATGGTTCAGGCGGTAATGAGAGAGATGGGGAGCAGCAAATGAAGCTTTGCTCGCTCACCCACTTCTCACCTCCTGCTGTGTGGTCCAGTTCCTTAAAGACTGTGGACTGGTACCAGTCCATGTCCCGGGGGTTGGGGACCTCTGCTCTAAGATCAGGAACAAGACAAGGATAACAACTCTCACCACTTTTATTCAGTATAGTTTTGGAAGTCCTAGAAACAGCAATCAGAGAATTAAAAGAAATAAAGGGGATCCAAATTGGAAAAGAAGGATAAAATTGTCACTATTTGCAGGTAACATGATACTATACATAGAAAATCCAAAAGATGCTACTTGAAAAGTACTAGAGGTCATCAATGAATTTGGTAAAGTTGCAGGATACAAAATTAATACCCAGAAATCTGTTATGTTTCTATACACTAACAACAAAAGGTCAGAAAGAGAAATGAAGAAAACAGTCCCATTTACCATCACACCAAGAACAATAAAATACCTAGGAATATACCTACCTAAGGAGGCAAAAGAACTGTACTCTGAAAACTATAAGATGCTGATGAAAGAAATCAAAGAAGGCACAAACAGATGAAAAGATATATCATGTTCTTAGATTGGAAGAAGCAATATTGTCAAAATGATTATACCACCCAAGGCAATCTACAGATTCAACGCAATCCCTATCAAATTACCAATGGTATATTTCCCAGAACTAGAACAAAAAAAAGTTTTAATTTGTATGGAAACACAGAAGACTCCAAATAGCCAAAGCAATCTTAAGAAAGAAAAACGGAGCTGGAAGAATCAGGCTACCCAGCTTCAGACTATACTACAGAGTTACAGTCATCAGAACAGTATGGTACTGGCACAAAAACAGAAATAAGATCAGTGGAACAGGATAGAAAGCCCAGAAATAAACCCATGTACCTATGGTCAATTAATCTATGATCAAGGCAAGAACATACAATAGAGAAAAGACAGTCTCTTCAATAAGTGGTGCTGGGAAAACAAGACAGCTACATGTAAAAGAATGAAATTAGAACATTTACTAACACCATACACAAAAATAAACTCAAAATGGATTAAAGTTCTACATGTAAGACCAGATAACTATAAAACTCCTAGAGGAAAACATAGTCATGAGACTCTTTGACATAAATCGGAGCAATATCTTTTTGAATCCACCTCCTAGAGGAATGAAAATAAAAACAAAAATAAACAAATGGGACCTAATTAAACTTAAAAGCTATTACACACCAAAGGAAACCATAAACAAAACAAAAAGACTACCTACAGAATGAGAGAAAAATTTTGCACACATTGAGACTTATAAGGGATTAATCTCCAAAACATAAAAACAGCTCATGCAGCTCAAAACAAAAAAACAAACAACCCAAAGAAAAAATAGGCAGAAGACCTAAATAGACATTTCTCCAAAGAAGACATACAGATGGCTAAAAAGTATGTGAAAATATGCTCAACATCACTAATTATTAGAGTAATGCAAGTAAAAACTACAGTGAGGTATCACCTCACACTGGTTAGAATGGCCATCATCAAAAAGTCTACAAATAATAAATGCTGGGCTTCCCTGGTGGCGCAGTGCTTAAGAATCCATCTGCCAATGCAGGGGACACAGGTTCGAGCCCTGGTCTGGGAAGATCCCACATGCCACAGAGCAACTAAGCCCGTGGGCCACAACTACTGAGCCTGCTCCCCAGAGCCCGTGAACCACAACTCCTGAAGCCCAGGTGCCTAGAACCTGTGCTCTGCAACAAGAGAAGCTACTGCAATGAGAGGCCTGTGCACCGCAACGAAGAGTAGCCCCTGCTCATTGCAACTAGAGAAAGCCCACACACAGCAACAAAGACCCAACGCAGCCAAAAATAAATAAATTAATTGATTAATTTTTAAAATTAATCAATTAATTAATTTTTAAAAATAAATAATAAATGCTGGAGAGGGTGTGGAGAAAAAGGAACTCTTCATCCACTGTTGGTGGATACGCAAACTGGTGTAGCCATTATGCAGAACAGTATGGAGGTTCCTCAAAAACTAAAAGTAGAGCTACTGTATGATCCTGCAATCCCACTCCTGGGCATGTATCTGGAGAAATCCATAATTTGAAAAGATACATGCACCCCAATATTCATAGCAGCACTATTTACAATAGCCAAGGCATGGAAACAAGCTAAATGTCCATCAACAGATGAAGGGATAAAGAAGATGTGGTATAAATATGCAATGGAATACTACTTAGCCATAAAAAGAATGAAAAATGCCATTTGCAGCAATATGGACGGACCTAGATATTATCATACTAAGTGAAGTAAGCCAGACAAAGACAAATACCATATGATATCACTTATATGTGGAATCTCAAAAAAAGAGAGAGACACAAATGAACATATTTCGAAAACAGAAAGAGACTCACAGACACAAAAAACAAGCTTACAGCTACCATAGGGGAGGGATAACTTAGGTGACTGGGATTAACATACACATACTACTATGTATAAAACAGACAACCAACAAGGATCTACTATATAGCACAGGGAACTATACTCAATATTATGTAATAACCAATAAGGAAAAAGAACCTGAAAAAGAATATATATATACATATATATGTATATATATGTATATATGTGTATATATGTATATATGTGTGTATATAGATGTATAACTGAATCATTGTGCTGTACACCTGAAACATATAATATTGTAAATCAACTATACTTCAATAAAAGTTTTTTTAATTAAAAAAATTTTTTAATATACTGTCAGCCATCACAAAAATAAAATAAAATTCTTCTTTCCTCCATTGAGAAAAAAATAAAAAAGACTGTACTCTAAGTGCTAGAGAATTCAAAATGGTTGTCATGAAGAAACTCAATCAGCTACAAGAAAACTCAGAATGGCAGTTCAATGGGCTTAGGAATAAAATTAATGAATAGAACAAATACTTTACCAAATAGATCAAAATTCTGAAAAATTCTAGAGCTCAGCAACTCAGTAAATGTGATGAAGAATGCATTAGAAAGCACTGGAAATAGAGCAGACCATACGGAAGAGAGAATTAGGAAGCTTGAAGATCTTGAATCTTGAAATGATTCAGGTAGAAGAAGAGAGAGAACTAAGATATTTTTAAAAAATAAAGATGCTCTATGAGAACTGCCTGACTCCATTAGAAAGGCAACATAAGGATAATGGGTATCACAGAACGAGAAGAGAGGGAGAGGGGAGCAGAGAGCTTATTTAAAGAAATAATAGCTTAGGACTTCCCAAACCTGGGGGAAGAAACTAGATATACAAGTACATGAAACTAAGAGAACACAAAACTGCCTCAACATTAAAAAAGGCCTTCTCCAAGACACAGTATATTAACACTGTCAAAAGGCAATGATAAAGAAAGAATTTTAAAGGCAGCCAGTGTGGGGGTGGGGGAGTAGAAAAACACAGTAACCTACAAAGGTACCCCCCAACCCCCATTAGGCTATCAGCATATGCCTCAACAGAAATTCTACAGGTCAGGAGGGAGCGGAATGACATACTCAAAATCTTGAAAGATAAAAATGGTCAGCCAAGAATACTTTATACAGCAAAGTTATGATATGAAGGAGAAATACAAAAAAACAAATACAAAAAAACAAAAGCTGAGGGAATTCATCACCACCAGACCTCCCTTACAAGAAATGTTGAAAGAATCTCTTCTAGCTGAAATGAAAAGGCCAAAGTACACTAACCTTTGAATAAAGTGATAAACAGACAGAATAAAAAAATTGCAACTCTGTATCAGAATATCTTGTTAAACACTTAATTGTAGCATAAAAGTTAAAGGGGATAAAAGCATTAAAAATAACCATAGCAATTTCAATTTGGAAACGAACACACAATATAAAGAGGGATAATTTGTGACCACAAAAATATAAAAGAAGAGGAAAAGGACATAACTTGTATAGGTAAATGAAGATAAGATATTATCAGCAGATAAAGGACCATTTTATCTATGAGATGTCTTATACAAACCCCATGGTAAACACAAAACAAAAATCTAGTGCAGAGACACAAAACATAATAAAAGAGGAATCTGAGGAAAAACATAGAAAACCACCAAACTAAAAAAGCAGATACAAACACAAGGTAAAAGAAAGAATGGAGATACAGAGCAACCAAAAAACAAAAGACCAAATGGCAGTACTAAGTCCTCATATCTCAATTATCCTCAATATAAATGGATGGAATTCACCAATGAAAATTGAGCCATTGGCTCAAAAATGAGCCATTCCACAGAGTCTCTTGGTGGATTAAAAACAGGTATCAACTATATGCTGCCTTCAGAAGACTAATCTCAGGTCTAAAGACAAACATAGGCTCAGAGGGAAGTGTTGGAAGATGATACTCCAAGCAAATAGCAGCCAAAAGAAAGCAGGTGTAGCCATACTCATATCCAACGAAATAGACTTCATATCAAAAAAGGTAACAAGAGACAAGATGGACATTTTATAATGACAAAGGGGATAATCCATTAAGGAGGCATAACAATTATCAATATATCAATATATATGCAGTTAACATAGGAGCACCAAAATGTATAAAGCAATTATTAACAGACCTAAAGGGAACAATTGATAGCAATACAATAATAGTAGTGGGCTTCAACACCCCACTTATAAAGATGGATAGATCATCCAGACAGTAAGTCAACAAGGAAATATCAGCCTTCAATGAAACATTATCAGATGGATTTAATAAATATATATAGAACATTCCAAAAGCAGTGGAATACACATTCTTCTCAAGTGCACATAAAATGTTCTCAAGGATAGACCATATGTTTGGACACAAAAGAAGTTTCAATAAATTTAAGAAGACAAATCATATCAAGCAACTTTTCTGACCACAACGGTAAGAAACTAGAAATCAACTACAAAAAGAACGCTGGAAAAATAAAAAACATGTGGAGTAAACAACATGCTACTGAACACTACTGGGTCAACAAGGAAATCAAAGAAGAAATTTAAAAATACCTAAAGACAAATGAAAATACAACATAACAAAGTCTATGGGATGCAGCAAAAACAGTACTAAGAGGGAATTTTAGAACAATGGAGGCCTATCTCAAGAAAAATCTGAGACTAAGATAACAAGGACATATTGTACAGCACAGGGAAATATAGCCATTATTTGGTAATAACATTAAATGGAGTATAATCTATAAAAATATTGAATCACTATGCTTTATACCTGAAACTAATATTATAAATCAACTATATTTCAATAAAAATCATATGATCATCTCATTATATGCAAGAAAAAGCATTTAACAAGATTTAACATCCATTTATGATTAAATACTCTCAATAAAATGGATATAGAAGGAATGTACCTCAACATAATAAAGGTCATATATGACAAACCCACAGCTAGCTAACATCATACTCAATGATGAAAAACTGAAAGCTATCCCTCCAAGATCAGGAAGAAGACAAGGATGCCTGCTCTCACCACGCTTATTCAACATAGTATTTGGAAGTCCTAGACAGAGCAATTAGTCAAGAAAAAGAAATAAAACGCATCCAAATAGGAAAGGAAGAAATAAAACTGTCACTGCTTGTGAATGACATGATTTTATATATTGAAAACCCTAAAACTTCCACCAAAAAACTATTAGAAATAATAAACAAATACAGTGAAGTTGCAAGGTACAAAATCAATATACAAAAATCTGTTGTGTTTCTATACTCTAACAACAAACTAGCAGAAAGTAAAGTTAAGAAAAAAATCTGACTTACAACTGCAATAAAAATAATAAAATATCTAGCAATAAATTTTACAAAAGAGGTGAAATACCTGTACATTGAAAAGTATAAGACAGTGTTAAAAGAAATTAAAGAAGACACGAAGTTACAAAATAAATGTCACAGATATGAAATGTACAGTGCAGGAAACACAGTCAATAATTATGTAATATCTTTACATGGTGACATACGATAAATAGACTTATCATGGTAATCATTTTGAAATGTATAGAAATATTGAATCACCATGTTGTGTAACAGGAACTAACATAGTGTTGTAGGTTAATTTTACTTCAAAAACAAACAAAGAAAAAAAATCAGATTTTTGGTTACCAGAAGCAAGGCGTGGGGGAAGGGGAAATTGGACAAAGATAGTCAAAAGGTATGAACTTCCAGTTATAAGATAAATAAGTACTAGGGACGTAATGTACAACGTGATAAATACAATTAACACTGATGTATGTTACATATGAAAGTTGTTAAGAGAGTAAATCCTAACAGTCTCATTACAAGGAAAAAAATTTTTTTTCTATTTCTCTAATGTTGTATCTATATGAGATGATGGATGTTCACTAAACCTATTGTGGTAATCATATCATGATGTATGTAAATCAAATCATTACATTATACATCTTAAACTTGTATGGTGCTGTATGACAATGATATGTCAGTATGGGGGAAAAAGACATTGTTGAAAGAAAATAAAGAAGACACAAAGAAACAGAAAGACATTCCATGCTCATAGATTGGAAGAATTACCATTGTTAAAATGACCATATTACCTAAAAGAATCTACAGATTCAATGCAATCCATATCAAAATCCCAAGGACATTTTTCATTGAAAAAGGACAAAAAATTCTAAAATTTGTATGGCATTACAAAAGACCCTGAATAGCCAAAGCAATACTGAGAAAAAAGAACAAAGCTGGAGGTATCACACTCCCCAATTTCAAACAAAGCTATAATAATTTAAACTACATGATATTGGCACAAAAACAGACACACAGATCAATGGAACAGAATTGAGAGTCCCAGAAATAAACCCATACACATATGAACAACTTATGACAAAGTAGCCAAATTCATACAATGGAGAAAGAATACTCTCTCCAATAAGTGGTGCTGGGAAATCCACACACAAAAGAATGAAAAACTAGGCCACTATCTTACACACCTTGCAGAAAAAGTAACTCAAAGTGGATTAAAACTTGAATATAATATCTGAAACCATAAAACTCCTAGAAGAAAACATAGGTAGTACTCTCTTTGACATTGGTCTCAGCAATATCTTTTTGGATACATCTCAGGCAAGGGAAACAAAAGCAAAAATAGACAAATGCAACTATATTAAACTAAAAAGCTTATGTACAGCAAAGGAAACCATCAACAAAATGAAAAGGCAGCCTACTGAATGTGAGATGATATTTGTAAAACATATATCTTATAAGGGGTTAATATCCACAATATATAAAGAACTCATACAATTCAACAAGAAAAGAAAATCCAATTTAGAAATGGATAGAGGATCTGAACAGATATTTTTCCAAAGAAGACCTACAGATGGCCAACAGGCACATGAAAAGATATTCAACATCACTAATTATTAGGAAAATGCAAATCAAAACCACAATGGGATATCACTTCATGTCCTTTAGAATGGCTATTATCAAAAAGACAAGAAATGACAATGTTAGAGAGGATGTGGAGAAAAGGGAACCCTCATTAGTGAAATAAGTCAGACAGAGAAAGACAAAAAATGGCATAACATCACTTATATGTGGAATCTAAAAAAATAAAACAAACTAGTGGATATAACAAAGAAGAAACAGACTCACAGATGCAGAGAACAAAAAAACCACCCACTAGTGGTTACCAGTGGGGAGATGGAAGCAGGGAGGAGCAAGATAGGGGTAGGTATTAAGATGTGCTAACTACTAAGTATAAAATAAATAAGCTACAAGGATATATTGTACAGCACAGGGAATATAGTCAATATCTTATAACTTATAAATGACGTATAACCTTTAAAAATTGTGAATCACTATGTTGCACACCTGAAACTTACATAATATTATAAATAAACTATACCTTAATAATAAATAAATAAATGGGAAGCCTCGTGCACTGTTGATGGGAATGTACATCGGTGCACTTACATTCTATTTACTATGGAAAATGGTATGGAAATTCCTCAGAAAATTAAGAATAGAACTACCATATGATCTAGCTATTCCACTTCTGGGTATTTATCTGAAGAAAATAAATATGCTAATTAGAAAAGATACATGCACCCCTATGTTGACTGCAGCATTATTTACAATAGCCAAGATATGGAAACAGTCTAAGTGCCCACCAATGGATGAATGGATAAAGAAGAGGTGGCATATATATATATATATATATATATAATTTATATATATATGTACATACTATATATGTATATACATACCATATATTATATTATATAAAGTGTGTGTGTGTGTGTGTGTGTGTGTGTGTGTGATATATATATATATATATATATATATATATATATATATATATATATATATATATAAGAAAGTCATTAAAAATGATGAAATCTTGCCACTTGCAACAACACAGATAGACCTAGAGGGTATTATGCTAATGAAAAAAGTAAGGCAGAGAAAGACAAATACTGTATGATTTCACCCATATGTAAAATATTTTTAAAAATAAAAAACAAAACAAAATAAAAACAAACACATTTAGGCAGAGAACAGATTGGTTGTTACCAGAGGGGAAGGGGGATGGATGGAGGGCAAAATGCGAAAGGGAGTCAATTGCATGGTGATGGATGGAAACTAGATTTTTGGTGGTGAGCACGCTGTAGTTTATGCAGAAGCTGAATTATAATGTTGTACACATGAAACATACAATATTATAAACTAATCGTACCTCAAAAAACTCAATAATAAGAAAACAAACAACCCAGCTTTTTAAACTAGACAAAATATTTGAATAGACAACAAAGAAAATATATGGATGGCAAAGAACCACATTAAAAGCTGCTCACCAAGTCATTAAGGAAATGTAAGTTAAAACCAGAATGAGAAACTACTTCACACCCACTAGAATGTCTATAATCAAAAGACAAATAATAATAAGTGTTGGCAAGGCTACAGAGAAACTGGAACCCTCATACTTTCCTGGTGGAAATATAAACTGTACTACTACTTTGGAAAATAGTTTGGCAGTTCCTTAAAAAAGTAAAAATAAGTTCACCTTACAATCCAGTAATTCTATTCCTAAGAATCTAACCAAGAGAAATTAGACATATATCCATATAAAGACTTGTACACAAATGTTCAGAGAAGCATTATACGTAATGCCCAACCACTGGATGAATGTATAAACACTCAGCAATAAAAGGGAACAAAGTACTGATATATATTACAACATGCATGAATCTCACAAACTTTATACAAAATGAAAGAAGCCAGATGTAAAACACTACATATTGCATGATTCCATTTACATGAAATATCCAGAAATAGCAAGTCTACAGAAACAGAAAGTAGATGCCTGCAGCTAAGGACAGGAGCAGGGAAGACTACAAATGGAGACAAGGGTCTTTTTGAGGTGACGGAAATTTTCTAAAATTGGATTGTGGTTACACAACTCTGTAAATTAACTAAAATTCATTGAATTGTACACTTAAAATGGATGAATTTTAAGGTATATAAATTATACCTCAATAAAGCTGCTTTTTAAAAGATTTTTTAAATAACTAAACATACATCTACCATGTGATCTAGCCATTCCATTCCTAGGTATTTACCCAAGAGAAATGAAAGCTTATCTTCCTGCAAAGACTTGTGTATAAATGTTCACATTTGTTTTGCTTGTAATAGTCAAAATCGGGAAACAACCCAAATGTTCATCCACTGGTGAATGGATAAGTAAATACAGTATATCCATACAATGGAAGTACTTCTTACCAATAAAAAGGAAGAAATTATTGTGATCTACTATAATATGGATAACTCTCAAAATAATTAAGCTGACTGAAAGAAGCCAGATTTTAGGGGGACCTCCCTGGTGACACAGGGGTTAAGAATTCACCTGTCAATGCAGGGGACATGGGTTCGAGCCCTGGTCCGGGAAGATCCCACATGCTGTGGAGCAACTAAGCCTGTGCATCACAACTACTGAGCCTGTGCTCTAGAGCCTGCGAGCCACAACTACTGAGCCTGAGAGCCACAACTACAGAAGCCCATGTGCCTAGAGCCCATGCTCCGCAATAAGAGAAGCTACCGCAATGAGAAGCCTGCGCACCACAACAAAGAGTAGCTCCAACTCACCACAACTAGAGAAAGCCCGCGCACAGCAATGAAGACCCAATGCAGCCATAAATAAATAAATAAATAAATATTTTTAAAAAAGAAAGAAAGAAGCCAGATTTAAAAAAAAAAGAAGGCGGGGACAACTAGGAAGATGGCGGAAAAGTAAGACGCAGAGATCACCTTCCTTCCCACAGATACATCAGAAATACACCTACACGTGGAACAACTCCTACAGAACACCTACTGAACGCTGGCAGGAGACCTCAGACCTCCCAAAAGGCAAGAAACTCCCCACGTACCTGGGTAAGGCAAAAGAAAAAAGAAAAAACAGAGACAAAAGAATAGGGATGGGACCTGCACCAGTGGGAGGGAGCTGTGAAGGAGGAAAGGTTTCCACACACTAGGAAGCCCCTTTGTGGGCGCAGACTGAGGGTGGCTGAGGGGGGATGTTTCAGAGCCGCGGAGGAGAGTGCAGCCACAGGGGTGCGGAGGGCAAAGAGGAGAGATTCCCACACAGAGGATCGGTGCAGACCGGCACTCACCAGCCCGAGAGGCTTGTCTGCTCCCCCGCCAGGGCGGGCAGGGGCTGAGAGCTGAGGCCCGGGCTTCGGGCTTCGGTCGGTCCGATCACAGGGAGAGGACTGGCGGCATGAACACAGCCTGAAGGGGTTAGTGCACCACGGCTAGCCGGGAGGGAGTCCGGGGAAAAGTCTGGACCTGCCGAAGAGGCAAGAGACTTTTTCTTCCCTCTTTGTTTCCTGGTGCGCGAGGAGAGGGGATTAAGAG
>NW_006778123.1:768594-832580 GCF_000442215.2 Lipotes vexillifer | reverse complement strand
CCCACGTACCTGGGTAGGGCAAAAGAAAAAAGAATAAACAGAGACAAAAGGATAGGGACGGGTCCTGCACCAGTGGGAGGGAGCTGTGAAGGAGGAAAGGTTTCCACACACTAGGAAGCCCCTTTGTGGGCGCAGACTGAGGGTGGCTGAGGGGGGATGTTTCAGAGCCGCGGAGGAGAGTGCAGCCACAGGGGTGCGGAGGGCAAAGAGGAGAGATTCCCACACAGAGGATCGGTGCAGACCGGCACTCACCAGCCCGAGAGGCTTGTCTGCTCCCCCGCCAGGGCGGGCAGGGGCTGAGAGCTGAGGCCCGGGCTTCGGGCTTCGGTCGGTCCGATCACAGGGAGAGGACTGGCGGCATGAACACAGCCTGAAGGGGTTAGTGCACCACGGCTAGCCGGGAGGGAGTCCGGGGAAAAGTCTGGACCTGCCGAAGAGGCAAGAGACTTTTTCTTCCCTCTTTGTTTCCTGGTGCGCGAGGAGAGGGGATTAAGAGCGCTGCTTAATGGAGCTCCAGAGATGGGTGCGAGCTGCGGCTAACAGCCCAGACCCCAGAGACGGGCATGAGACGCTAAGGCTGCTGCTGCCTAAAACAAGAAGCCTGTGTGCAAGCACAGGTCACTATCTACACCTCCTCTCCCGGAAGCCTGTGCAGCCTGCCACTGCCAGGGTCCCGTGATCCAGGGACAGCTTCCCGGGAAGAACACACAGCACGCCTCAGGCTGCTACAACGTCCAGCCGGCCTCTACCTCCGCAGGCTCGCCCCGCACACTGTGCCCCTCCCTCTCCCCCGGCCTGAGTGAGCCAGAGTCCCTGAAGCAGCTGCTCCTTTAACCCCATCCTGTCTGAGGGAAGAACAGATGCCCTCCGGCGACCTACAGGCAGAGGCGGGGCCAAATCCAAAGCTGAGCGCCGGGAGATGTGCAAAGAAAAGAAAGGGAAATTTCTCCCAGCAGCCTCAGGACCAGCGGATTAAATCTCCACAATCAACTAGATGTACCCTGCATCGGTAGAATACCTGAATAGAAAATGAATCATCCCAAATTGAGAAGGTGACTTTGAGAGCAAGATTTATGATTTTTTCCCCTTTTCCTCTTTTTTTGAGGGTGTATGTATATGCTTCTGTGTGAGATTTTGTCTGCATACCTTTGCTTTCACCATTTGTCCTAGGGTTCTGTCCAGCCATTTTTTGTTTTGTTTTGTTTTGTTTATTGTTTTGTTTTTTTACTTAAAAATTTTTTTCTTAATAATTCATTTTTATTTTTTATTTTAATAATTTATTTTATCTTACTATATTTTCTTTTATCTCCTTTCTTTCTTTCTTTCTTTCTTTCTTTCTTTCTTTCTTTCTTTCTTTCTTTCTCTTTTTCTACCTTTTATTCTGAGCCATTTGGGTGAAAGGCTCTTGGTGCTACAGCCAGGAGTCAGTGCTGTGCCTCTGACATGGGAGAGCCAACTTCAGGACACTGGTCTACAACAGACCTCCCAGCTCCATGTAATATATAATGGAGAAAATCTCCCAGAGATCTCCATCTCAACACCAATACCAAGCTTCATTCAACGACCAGCAAGCTACAGTGCTGGACACCCTATGCCAAACAACTAGCAAGACAGGAACACAACCCCACCCATTAGCAGAGAGGGTGCTTAAAATCATAATAAGGCCAGACACCCCAAAACACACCACCAGACGTGGACCTGCCCACCAGAAAGATAAGATTCAGCCTTATCAACCAGAACACAGGCACTAGTCCCCTACACCAGGAAGCCTACACAACCCACTGAACCAAATTTAGCCAATGGGGACAGACACCAAAAACAACGGGAACTACGAACCTGCAGCCTGCAAAAAGGAGACCCCAAACACAGTAAGATAAGCAAAATGAGAAGACAGAAAAACACACAACAGATGAAGGAGCAAGATAAAAACCCACCAGACCAAACAAATAAAGAGGAAATAGGCAGTCTACTGGAAAAAGAATTCAGAATAATGATAGTAAAGATGATCCAGAATCTTGGAAATAGAATAGAGAAAATGCAAGAAACATTTAACCAGGACCGAGAAGAACTAAAGAGAAAACAAGCAACGATAAACAACTCAATAAATGAAATTAAAAATACTCTAGAAGAGATCAATAACAGAATAACTGAGGCAGAAAAACAGATAAGTGACCTGGAAGATAAAATAGTGGAAATAACTACTGCAGAGCAGAATAAAGAACAAAGAATGAAAAGAACTGAGGACAGTCTCAGAGATCTCTGGGACAACATTAAAAGCAACAACATTCGAAATATAGGGATCCAGAAAAAGAAGAGAAAAAGAAAGGGACTGAGAAAATATTTGAAGAGATTATAGTTGAAAACTTCCCTAATATGGGAAAGGAAATAGTTAATCAAGTCCAGGAAGCACAGAGAGTCCCATACAGGATAAATCCAAGGAGAAATATGCCAAGACACATATTGATCAAACTGTCAAAAATTAAATACAAAGAAAACATATTAAAAGCAGAAAGGGAAAAACAACAAATAACACACAAGGGAATCCCCATAAGGTTAACAGCTGATCTTTCAGCAGAAACTCTGCAAGCCAGAAGGGTCTGGCAGGACATATTTAGAGTGATGAAGTAGAAAAACCTACAACCAAGAATACTCTACCCAGCAAGGATCTCATTCAGATTTGATGGAGAAATTAAAACCTTTACAGACAAGCAAAAGCTGAGAGAGTCCAGCACCACCAAACCAGCTTTACAACAAATGCTAAAGGAACTTCTCTAGGCAAGAAACACAAGAGAAGGAAAAGACCTACAATAACAAACCCAAAACAATTAAGAAAATGGGAATTGGAACATACATATCGATAATTACCTTAAATGCTAATAGATTAAATGCTCCCACCAAAAGACACAGACTGGCTGAATGGATACAAAAGAAGACCCATATACATGCTGTCTACAAGAGGCCCACTTCAGACCTAGGGACACATACAGAGTGAAAGTGAGGGGATGAAAAAAGATATTCCATGCAAATGGAAACCAAAAGAAAGCTGGAGTAGCAATTCTCATATCAGACAAAATAGAGTTGAAGATAAAGACTATTAGAAGAGACAAGGAAGGACACTACATAATGATCAAGGGATCGATGCAAGAAGATATAACAATTGTAAATATTTATGCACCCAACATAGGAGCACCTCAATACATAAGGCAAATACTAACAGCCATAAAAGGGGAAATCGACAGTAACACATTCATAGTAGGGGACTTTAACACCCCACTTTCACCAACGGACAGATCATCCAAAATGAAAATAAATAAGGAAACACAAGCTTTCAATGATACATTAAACAAGATGGACTTAATTGATATTTATAGGACATTCCATCCAAAAACAACAGAATACACATTTTTCTCAAGTGCTCATGGAACATTCTCCAGGATAGATCATATCTTGGGTCACAAATCAAGCCTTAGTAAATTTAAGAAAATTGAAATTGTATCAAGTACCTTTTCTGACCACAATGCTACGAGACTAGATATCAATTACCGGAAAATATCTGTAAAAAATACAAACACCTGGAGGCTAAACAATACACTACTAAATAACCAAGAGATCACTGATGAAATCAAAAGGAAATCAAAAAATATGTAGAAACAAATGAAAATAAAAACACAACGACCCAAAATCTATGGGGTGCTGCAAAAGTAGTTCTAAGAGGGAAGTTTATAGCAATACAATCCTACCTTAAGAAACAGGAGGGCTTCCCTGGTGGCGCAGTGGTTGAGAGTCCACCTGCCAATGCAGGGGACATGCGTTCGTGCCCTGGTCCAGGAAATCCCACATGCCGTGGAGCAGCTGGGCCCGTTAGCCATGGCGGGTGAGCCTGCATGTCCGGAGCCAGTGCTCCGCAATGGGAGAGGCCACAACAGTGAGAGGCCCGCGTACTGCAAAAAATAAATAAATAAATAAACAGAAAATAATCTCGAATAAACAACCTAACTTTGCACCTAAAGCAATTAGAGAAAGAAGAACAAAAAAACCCCGAAAGTTAGCAGAAGGAAAGAAATCATAAAGATCAGAACAGAAATAAATGAAAAAGAAATGAAGGAAATGATAGCAAAGATCAATAAAACTAAAAGCTGGTTCTTTGAGAAGATAAAAAAAATTGATAAACCATTAGCCAGACTGATTAAGAACAAAAGGGAGAAGACTCAAATCAATAGAAATAGAAATGAAAAAGCAGAAGTAACAACTGACACTGCAGAAATACAAAAGATCATGAGAGATTACTACAAGCAACTCTATGCCAATAAAATGGACAAGCTGGAAGAAATGGGCAAATTCTTAGAAATGCACAACCTGCCAAGACTGAATCAGGAAGAAATAGAAAACATGAACAGACCAATCACAAGCACTGAAATTGAAACTGTGATTAAAACTCTTCCAACAAACAGAAGCCCAGGACCAGATGGCTTCACAGGGAAATTCTAACAAACATTTAGAGAAGAGCTAACACCTATCCTTCTCAAACTCTTCCAAAATATAGCAGAGGGAGGAACACTCCCAAACTCATTCTACGAGGCCACCATCACCCTGATACCAAAACCAGACAAGGATGTCACAAAGAAAGAAAACTACAGGCCAATATCACTGATGAATGTAGATGCAAAAATCCTCAACAAAATACTAGCAAACAGAATCCAACAGCACATGAAATGGATCATACACCATGATCAAGTGGGGTTTATTCCAGGAATGCAAGGATTCTTCAATATATGCAATCAATTAACGTGATACACCATATTAACAAATTGAAGGAGAAAAACCATATGATCATCTAAATAGATGCAGAGAAACCTTTCAACAAAATTCAACATCCATTTATGATAAAAACCCTGCAGAAAGTAGGCATAGAGGGAACTTACCTCAACATAATAAAGGCCATATATGACAAACCCACAGCCAACATCGTCCTCAACGGTGAAAACCTGAAACCTTTTCCACTAAGATCAGGAACAATGCAAGGTTTCCCACTCTCACCACTGTTATTCAACATAGTTTTGGAAGTTTTAGCCACAGCAACCAGAGAAGAAAAGGAAATGAAAGGAATCCAAATCAGAAAAGAAGAAGTAAAGCTGTCACTGTTTGCAGATGACATGATACTATACATAGAGAATCCTGAAGATGCTATCAGAAAACTACTAGAGCTAATCAATGAATTTGGTAAAGTAGCAGGATACAAAATTAATGCACAGAAATCTCTGGCATTCCTATACACTAATGATGAAAAATCTGAAGTGAAATTAAGAAAACACTCCCATTTACCGTTGCAACAAAAAGAATAAAATATCTAGGAATAAACCTACCTAAGGAGACAAAAGACCTGTATGCAGAAAATTATAAGACACTGATGAAAGAAATTAAAGATGATGCCGACAGATGGAGAGATATACCATGTTCTTGTATTGGAAGAATCAACATTCTGAAAATGACTATACTATCCAAAGCAATCTACAGATTCAATGCAATCTCTATCAAACTACCACTGGTATTTTTCACAGAACTAGAACAAAAAATTTCACAATTTGTATGGAAACACAAAAGACCCTGAATAGCCAAAGCAATCTTGAGAACAAAAAACGGAGCTGGAGGAATCAGGCTCCCTGACTTCAGACTATACTACAAAGCTACAGTAATCAAGACAGTATGGTACTGGCACAAAAACAGAAAGATAGATCAATGGAATAGGATAGAAAGCCCAGAGATAAACCCATGCACATATGGACACCTTATCTTTGATAAAGGTGGCAGGAATATACAGTGGAGAAAGGACAGCCTCTTCAATAAGTGGTCCTGGGATAACTGGACAGGTACATGTAAAAGTATGAGATTAGAACACTCCCTAACACCATATACAAAAATAAGCTCAAAATGGATTAAAGACCTAAATGTAAGGCCAGAAACTCTCAAACTCTTAGAGGAAAATGGAGGCAGAACACTCTATGACATAAATCACAGCAAGATCCTTTTTGACCCACCTCATAGAGAAATGGAAATAAAAACAAAAGTAAACAAATGGGACCTAATGAAACTTAAAGGCTTTTGCACACCTAAGGAAACCATAAACAAGACCAAAAGACAACCCTCAGAATGAGAGAAAATATTTGCTAATGAAGCAACTGACAAAGGATTAATCTCCCAAATTTACAAGCAGCTCATGCAGCTCAATAACAAAAACACAAACAACCCAATCGAAAAATGGACAGAAGACCTAAATAGACATTTCTCCAAAGAAGATATACAGATTGCCAACAACCACATGAAAGAATGCTTAACCCCATTAATCATTAGAGAAATGCAAATCAAAACTACGATGAGATATCATCTCACACCGGTCAGAATGGCCATCATCAAAAAATCTAGAAACAATAAATGCTGGAGAGGATGTAGAGAAAAGGGAACCCTCTTGCACTGCTGGTGGGAATGTGAATTGGTACAGCCACTATGGAGAACAGTATGGAGGTTCCTTAAAAAACTAAAAATAGAGCTACCATATGACCCAGCAATCCCACTACTTGGCATATACCCTGAGAAAACCAAAATTCAAAAAGAGTCATGTATCAAAATGTTCATTGCAGCTCTATTGGCAATAGCCAGTAGATGGAAACAACCTAAGTGTCCATCATCGGATGAATGGATAAAGAAGATGTGGCACATATATACAATGGAATATTACTCAGCCATAAAAAGAAACGAAATTGAGCTGTTTTTAATGAGGTGGATGGACCTAGAGTCTGTCATACAGAGTGAGGTAAGTCAGAAGGAGAAAGACAAATACTGTATGCTAACACATATATATAGAATTTAAGAAAAAAAATGTCATGAAGAACCTAGGGGTAAGACGGGAATAAAGACACAGACCTACTAAAGAATGGACTTGAGGATATGGGGAGGGTGAAGGGCAAGCTGGGACAAAGTGAGAGCGTGGCATGGACATATATACACTACCAAACGTAAAATAGATAGCTAGTGGGAAGCAGCCACATAGCACAGGGAGATCAGCTCGGTGCTTTGTGACCACCTAGAGGGGTGGGATAGGGAGGGTGGGAGGGAGGGAGATGCAAGAGGGAAGAGATATGGGGACATATGTATATGTATAACTGATTCACTTTATTATAAAGCAGAAGCGAACACACCATTGTAAGGCATTTATACTCCAATAAAGTTGTAAAAAAAAAAAGACCAAATGCAGCCAAAAACAAATAAAAATAAATAAATTTATCTTTAAAAAACTAATTTGAAAAGATACATGTAGCCCAATGTTCATAGCAGCACTATTTACAATAGCTAAGACATGGAAGTAACACAAGTGCCCACTGACATACGATTGGATTAAGAAGATGTGATAGAGATAGATAGATAGACAGATAGATAGATAGATAGATAGATAATGGATTATATAATTTTATTTATATATACTTATATATATATATATATAAAATGGAATACTACTCAGCCACAAAAAGGAATGAAATACTGCCATTTGAAGCGACATGGATGGACCTAGAGAATATTATGCTTATTGAAATAAGTCACACAGAGAAAGACAAATGCAAATACTATGATGTCACTTATTTGTGGAATCTAAAAAATAATACAATGAATGGATGTATATGCAAAACAGAAATAGATTCACAGATACAGCAAACAAACTTGTGGTTACCAAAGGGGAGAGGGAAGCAGGGAGGGACAAATTAGGGGTATGGTAGTGACAGATGTAAACTACTATATATCATATAGATAAGCAACAGGAATACACTGTATAATACAGGGACTTATACCATTATCTTGTAACAACCTATAATGGAATATAATCTGTAGAAATACTGAATCACTTTGCTGTATACCTGAAACTAACACAATATTGTAAGTCAATTACACTTCAGTTTAAAAAAAGGAAACTTCTATTTGATTCTTCTCTCTTTATAGCATGATGCCTCTCTCCTATAGCCTCCTTATTGCTCCTGTACCTGGAACATTCATTCCTACCAGTCTATCTTTTGATACATCTGATATATCCTCTTGATTCTCTTCCATCAATGTTATTCCCATGCTTCCTTCAAAACCCAGTTGTCTCCATTATCTTCTCACGCCTTATGGATGTCTCTGATTGTGGTGACAAAGTTGATTGTTTTCTGCCTAGTATTGTATGTATGCATGATTTAATCTTCTTAACAAGGGTGTATACCATGAAGGCATGTGTTCTACATGTTTTTTAATCTTCCTGCTAGGACACACAGTAGTCGGTAACTAGGACAAGTTAATTTTATTCTGTTCTTATTTGTAGCTTCATTCCAAGATTATAACAAAATTTTTCCAGAACGCATCTTTCAGAGAATATGCCAAACCTCTTGGTCCTATGTCATTCTCTTCTCAAATGACCTAATTAATGCTTGAGATCTTGGTAAAGTCTCCTCAACTGTACCACATTACTGTTGCCAAATTCTCACACTGGGAAAATTGAGTTCCCATATTAATCTAATGGAGTAAGGGAGGGAATATTGATGGATAAGGCTGAAAAGTTAGGCATGGGACATATCACTCAGGGCTTTATAAGTCATGTTAAAGATTTTGTTTTTATCCTATGTGCAAAGGGAATCCACCAAAGCTTTGGAGCAAGAAGATGACAAGATCCAATGGATTGGAGGGAAATAAGAGTAGAAGTGGAGAGATTATTTGGAGAGCTATTGCAGTAATCCACGTTTTTAACATGATGATTTGGTTTAGGGTGATGGCAGTAGAGACTGGGGTTAGTACATAGACTGAAGATATATTTGAAGGAGTTTTAAATGGCACTTGGAGATGAACTGTATTAAGAAGTGAGGGACGGGGACTTCCCTGGTGGTGCAGTGGTTAAGAATCCGCCTGCCAGTGCAGGGGACTTGGGTTCGAGCCCTGATCCGGGAAGATCCCACATTCCGCAGAGCAACTAAGCCCATGCGTCACAGCTACTGAGCCTGTGCTCTAGAGCCTGCAAGCCACAACTACTGAAGCCCACGTGCCTAGAGCCTGTGCTCCGCAACAAGAGAAGCCACCGCAATGAGAAGCCCGTGCACCACAACGAAGAGTAGCCCCTGCTCGCCACAACGAGAGAAAGCCCGCGCGCAGCAGTGAAGACCCAATGCAGCCAAAAATAAATAAATAAATAATTTTTTTTTAAATTAAAAATAAATAAAAGAAGTGAGGGATGAAGGGATTTGGTAATGACTCAGGTTTCTGGCTTGAGCAGCTGGATGCACAAAGGCACTGAGATGGGAAAGACTGAAGAGAAACAGATTCATGGATGGATAAGCAAGTGCTTCATTTTGGATAGAGTTTGAGATGTCTGACATATCCATATGCAGATGCCAACCAAGTTTCAACTCTGGAGCTCAGAGGCACTATTCACAGAGAAAATCTGTACCAGAGCTGTTTTGCTGTTAGCTAATTCCATTTTCAGTGAGAGACCAATTTTATCATTGAATCTTCTAGAGCAGCAGTCCCCAACCTTTTTGGCACCAGGGACCAGTTTCTTGGAAGACAATTTTTCCACGGACTGCGGGTGGGGGAGATGGTTTCGGGATAGCCTCTCTCCTATAGCCTCCTTATTGCTCCTGTACCTGGAACATTCATTCCTACCAGTCTATCTTTTGATACATCTGATATATCCTCTTGATTCTCTTCCATCAATGTTATTCCCATGCTTCCTTCAAAACCCAGTTGTCTCCATTATCTTCTCACGCCTTATGGATGTCTCTGATTGTGGTGACAAAGTTGATTGTTTTCTGCCTAGTATTGTATGTATGCATGATTTAATCTTCTTAACAAGGGTGTATACCATGAAGGCATGTGTTCTACATGTTTTTTAATCTTCCTGCTAGGACACACAGTAGTCGGTAACTAGGACAAGTTAATTTTATTCTGTTCTTATTTGTAGCTTCATTCCAAGATTATAACAAAATTTTTCCAGAACGCATCTTTCAGAGAATATGCCAAACCTCTTGGTCCTATGTCATTCTCTTCTCAAATGACCTAATTAATGCTTGAGATCTTGGTAAAGTCTCCTCAACTGTACCACATTACTGTTGCCAAATTCTCACACTGGGAAAATTGAGTTCCCATATTAATCTAATGGAGTAAGGGAGGGAATATTGATGGATAAGGCTGAAAAGTTAGGCATGGGACATATCACTCAGGGCTTTATAAGTCATGTTAAAGATTTTGTTTTTATCCTATGTGCAAAGGGAATCCACCAAAGCTTTGGAGCAAGAAGATGACAAGATCCAATGGATTGGAGGGAAATAAGAGTAGAAGTGGAGAGATTATTTGGAGAGCTATTGCAGTAATCCACGTTTTTAACATGATGATTTGGTTTAGGGTGATGGCAGTAGAGACTGGGGTTAGTACATAGACTGAAGATATATTTGAAGGAGTTTTAAATGGCACTTGGAGATGAACTGTATTAAGAAGTGAGGGACGGGGACTTCCCTGGTGGTGCAGTGGTTAAGAATCCGCCTGCCAGTGCAGGGGACTTGGGTTCGAGCCCTGATCCGGGAAGATCCCACATTCCGCAGAGCAACTAAGCCCATGCGTCACAGCTACTGAGCCTGTGCTCTAGAGCCTGCAAGCCACAACTACTGAAGCCCACGTGCCTAGAGCCTGTGCTCCGCAACAAGAGAAGCCACCGCAATGAGAAGCCCGTGCACCACAACGAAGAGTAGCCCCTGCTCGCCACAACGAGAGAAAGCCCGCGCGCAGCAGTGAAGACCCAATGCAGCCAAAAATAAATAAATAAATAATTTTTTTTTAAATTAAAAATAAATAAAAGAAGTGAGGGATGAAGGGATTTGGTAATGACTCAGGTTTCTGGCTTGAGCAGCTGGATGCACAAAGGCACTGAGATGGGAAAGACTGAAGAGAAACAGATTCATGGATGGATAAGCAAGTGCTTCATTTTGGATAGAGTTTGAGATGTCTGACATATCCATATGCAGATGCCAACCAAGTTTCAACTCTGGAGCTCAGAGGCACTATTCACAGAGAAAATCTGTACCAGAGCTGTTTTGCTGTTAGCTAATTCCATTTTCAGTGAGAGACCAATTTTATCATTGAATCTTCTAGAGCAGCAGTCCCCAACCTTTTTGGCACCAGGGACCAGTTTCTTGGAAGACAATTTTTCCACGGACTGCGGGTGGGGGAGATGGTTTCGGGATAATTCAAGCTCATTACATTTATTGTGCACTTTATTTCTATTATTATTACATTGTAATATATAATGAAATAATTATACAACTCACCATAATGCAGAATCAGTGGGAGCCCTGAGCTTGTTTTCCTGCAACTAGATGTCCCATCTGGGGGTGATGGGAGACAGTAACACCCGAAGTGTGTTGCTTATGTCCAGTCTACTCCGTAAGATGCAGCTTAATTGTCATTTGCCACTCACTGATAGGGTTTTGATATGAGTCTGCAAGCAACTGATTTATTATAGTCTCTGTGCAGTCAAACCTATCTGTTAATGATAATCTGTATTTGTAGCCGTTCCCCAGGGCTAGCATCAGAGCCTCAGCTCCACCTCAGATCATCAGGCATTAGATTCTCATAAGGAGCGAGCAACCTAGATCCCTCGCATGCGCAGTTCACAGCAGGCTTCGTGCTCCTATGAGAATCTAATGCCGCTGCTGATCTGACAGGAGGCGGGACTCAGGTGGCAATGGGAGCGATGGGGAGCGGCTGTAGATACAGATGAAGCTTCGCTTGCTCACACGTCGCTCACCTCCTGCTTTGTGGCCCGGTTCCTAACAGGCCACGGGCTGCTACTGGTCTGTGGCCCGGGGTTTGGAATCCCTGTTCTAGAGCTAGTCACCATGAAATTGCAGCTTAAATCCTAGCATAAACTTGGCAGCATGGAGACTCTCTTTAAAGACTCTTATAAAAACACTTACAAGGCAACCTTCAGCAAATGAAATAGATCACTGAGCTCAAGAGCCCAGGGGCCCCCAACCTAAGGTTGATTATGCACCATGTGCTAGGCTACATGCTTTACAGGCACTATCATATTCTGCAAGATGGCTCTATTACTCTGCCTAGTTTACATATGAAGAAACCAAGGGGTAGAAAGATTAAGACGTTTTCTCAATGATATTTGGCATCACAGGGTAGTGAGTGCTGAAGCCAGGACAAGAAGCCAAGTGTGTCTGACCCCTTCAATTTTCCACTGTTTTCTCGGGGTTATTTTGCATAACATGACAACCTAAAACGTCAACAGCAGCATTTTCTTTTCCAAGAATATGAAATATTATATTACTCCCCTCCCCAGCCCCAAGTCTCCTTTTTCCCCACTGGATTTCCTCCCCCACCTTTTTCCTTTTCCCTCTCACCCTCTCTCCCTCTCTTTCTTTCTTTCTCTTGGAAAAAAAAAAACAAAACTAGTTCCTATCTGAGTGATGGATGAGGAAAGATGGATAAGAATCAAATATTCTAATGATGCTGGTAAAATCTGGCTTTCTTAAGGTACTGTTAAATATGCTCCTAACTGTGAGCTACAGAGAGAAAACAGTTGCCCTGGCACTGGAATAAAAACAATTTGCCTTCACTATAAAACCATTATGATTTGATGGATGGGGAATGAACTACTCCTACAACAGCTGCTGTACTCATTAATTATTCAAGTAGCCTGTGAGGAAACAACATTCTGCTCAGGTATTTAGCCTGTTACTTTTGCAAAACAACTTACCACACCCTTTGCATGCCTTTCGTGGTCTCATTTTATTGTGTGTAAGTCAGCCTCAGAATTAATACAAAGTAGGTATGCAAGTTAGAGACTACAAATTGATTTCAAGGATGGTCTTGAAATTGTTTTTTAAAGTATTTTGGTGTATACAATCCCTCTAGACCTTCCAGAATACAAATGTTCAATTCAGCAAATTATACCTCTCCTAGAGCCAATTGTTGACACCATACTCTTTATCCCCAAAGACCTATGAATTATTTTTTAAATGAAAGGAAAAAAGAAAGAACATAATGGACCATGTTAACAATTCTTGGGTTTAAGAAGTAATTTGAGTTATTTTGAATATTTCTGTTGGATGGTATGGCAGGCACTGTTCATGAACTATACAACACGTGAGATAGTCAGACCATCCTTGCTCCTAGTTCATGAATAGTGAGGCTTCTCATTTTCAATAGACATTTGAACTGTTTTCTGTTTTTCACTATTACAAACTGCACTGCTATGAACATTCCTAGACTTCCTTCACATGTCTCTCAGTGCAAATGTGCAAGAATTTCTCTAGGAGTGGGACTGATGAATCATGGGGTATTTTTATTACTTTTCTTTAATTTCAAAATGGTTATACCAATTTACATCCCCACCCACAGTCTAAGTATTCCTCTTGCTTCATATTCTCACCAACTCTACTTATTGTTAGAGTTTTTTATTTTTGCCAGTCTCATGGGTGGGGTGACATGGTACTACATTATGATTTAATTTGCATTTCCTTAACTACTGAGGTAGAACATTTTTAATAGGTTAATTTGCTATTCAGCTTTCTGTTTCTGTGAAATGCCTGTTCAAGTTTTTGCCCATTTCTCTATGAATTTTTTTTCTAACTGATATGTAGAAGTTACATATATATCCTGGATACTGACTTTTTGTCAGTTTTACCAGTTGTAAATGTCTTCTCCCAGTTTGTACCTTGTATTTTCACTCTTTGTGCTGTCTTTGGTAAATAGAAATTTAATTTTAATATAGCTGAGGTTATGAATCTTTTCCTTTATAATTTATGCTTTCTGTATCTTATTTAAGAAATCCTTCCCTACTCCACGTCATCCACATCATTAAGACATTTTTCAACACTGTTTCTAACAATTTCATAATTTTGCTTTTATTGCTTAAACCTGAATGCATCTAGAACCTATTTTTTGCCACATGGATAATCTATTTTCCCAGCATCATTTATTTAAAGATTCATTCTTTCCCCCACTTATCTGCTTTAAGTTTTCATATATACATGGGTTGGCTTCTTATCTCTCTATTCTGTCCCATTAGTCTATTTGTCTGTCTTTGAACTAATAGCTTTATAAATCTTGATATCTAGTATTTTGGTAAAGCAGGTCCCCCAGTCTTATACTTCTTCAGGAATGACTCATGTATTCTTAGCCCTTTGCATTTCCACATGAATTTTAGAATTGACTTGTTAGGTTTAAGTACACAGTTGGGACTTTGATTGGAATTGCACTGAAACTGAAGATCACTTGGGATAAGTGAAATCTTTACAATAACATGTCTTCTAATCCATGAATATGGTTTATTTAGTGTCTTTTGATAATGGTTTATAATTTCTGCCATAAAGTATTTGGACTCTTCTTGTTAGATTTCCCCCAGAACTTAACATTTCTTAATGTTATTGTAAATTTTATTAAATTATACTATTTGTTGCTATTGTATAGAAATGTAATGACTTTTAGCATATTTAAATTATGCCTAATAGGCTTGCTAAACTTTCTTTTTACTTCTAATAATTTATCTACTGACTAATTTTCCAATCTTTACACATTTATTCTTTTTTCTTGCTATATCACACTGGCTGGAACCTTCAGTACAATACTGAAAGAAAGCAGATGATAGATGCTCCTCTTGTTCCTGATCTTAAAGGGAATACTTCTAACATTTCAACATTGAGTTATCCCTCTATTTAAAACTGAAGAAATTGTGCTGCTCAGAAGTAAAGCAGTTGCTCAAGATCATAAAGCCTTTAAGTGATAAATCCAGGATTTAACATTAATCCAAGACCCATGTTCCTTTTATCAATTTGTGTCAGCATGGTCAAAAATTTAACCAATGGAACTTAAAATAGGCAGAGGCAAGGGGATACACTTGGATTTAAGACAATCTAACCCAAAGTAAAAATAAAAAATAAAAGTCTTTGAGCTTTGCTAAAACTGCAGAAAATACTGGCAATCATTCTGCGGTGCAAACGTGGACATAATCCTTCCTAAAAATTGCCTGATAGTTCCTTGCTTCTCACGAGGATAAAGTCCAAGTTCTCAGCAGGATACCCTTCCAAATTCATCTCTAGCCACCCTATCCCCAAATACCTTCAACCCTACACTATTCATCATTCGCTAAACCTGTCATATATTTTCATCTGCTGTGACTTTGAGCACTCAGTCCTGCCTGTTGTACAATTAAGAATCCTAACCACTCATTCATTCATTCAACCAACAAATAGTTACCAAGACCCTAGAATGTGGCAAAAGTTGTGGTAAGCACTGAGGATATAATGGTGCAAAACACAGTATAGTCAGTGCATTTGTCAAGGCTTCAGAAAAAAGGAAGTTGTGGGAGAAGAATAGAAGACAGAATAGCAGTGTTCTAATTGTCTTACTATTTGCTTTAACTGAGTCTTTGATTTGTGAGCTGGGCTAACCATTCTGAAGTCCCCTATCTTTCGTACTTATCCTTTTACTACTTGTATTAATCAGAATTCTCCAGAGAAACAGAACCAATAGGAGGATGAATGTGTATGCCTGTGTGTGTATATATATACACAAACATATGTGTGTGCATATGTGTGTGTATGTATGTACACAGAGAGAGAGTGAGAGAGAGAGAGAGAGAGAGATTTATTTTAAGGAACTGGCTCACATGAGGCTTGGCAAGTCTAAAATATGATGGGTAGGCCAGCTTGCTAAACACTTAGGGAAGAGCTGCAGTTTGAGTCCAAAGGCAGTCTGCTGGCAGAATTCCTTCTTACTCTGGGGAGGGTGGAGGAGAGGGGTCAGTCTTTTTTTCTGTTAAAACTTTCAAATGATTGGAGGAGACCCGCCCACTCACATAATGGAAGACAGTCTACTTTACTCAAAAGTCTAACAATTTATACGTTAATCTCATCCAAAAAATACCCTCACAAAAACATCCAGAATAATGTTTGACCAAATATCTGGGCACCATGTCCCAGCCAAGTTAACATACAAAATTAACCATCACACTTCTTACCCTTTCCTCTCTTTCCTATATCCTTGAACTAATTTTTTTTTTTTTTTTTTTTTCTTGCGTTATGCGGGCCTCTCACTGTTGTGGCCTCTCCCATTTGCGGAGCACAGGCTCCGGACGCGCAGGCCCAGCGGCCATGGCTCACGGGCCCAGCCGCTCCGCGGCATGTGGGATCTTCCCGGACCGGGGCACGAACCCGCGTCTCCTGCATCGGCAGGCGGACTCTCAAGCACTGCGCCACCAGGGAAGCTCTTGAACTAATTTTTTTTAAGGAGAACTTGAGTAGGAGAAGGGAGAAAGGGATAGAAGGAAAATGTCAAGGATAGCCATCTGATTTTTTCTTTTTTTCTTCATGCTTAAGCTGTGAGGAATGTGTGGTTGAGGAAAGGCTCAACTGTTCAGGCTGTTTAACCCTGAAACCCCAACAGCACTGTCTTCATCCTCATCTCCCTCAGAAGCTCCCAGTGCATGCATAGATCACTCTGCCAACCTTGCTGCAGCTGAGGAAAGGAGTCTTATAAAGTAGAGTACTAATTTTCTTTCTTAGGAGAAAATGAATATAAAGTTGTTTGAGGTTTGGGGTTTTTCTTCACTTATTTCAAACCCAGAAGGGTCCGCATAGACTTCCCACTCTGAAAGAAATTTAGTTTTCAATGTTGAATAATGAAATAACAGAAAATAATTATTTAACGTCCTATAAAATAAGAATATGGAAAAGAAAAACACACTGACTACAAAACGAGGTTCTTTTGAGGGTATTAGAAGCCCATGTTTGTTTTCCTAAATTTCTCTTCCACAGAGATTGAAAAAGAAGTGTCAAATAACAAAATGTATCCTGCTTGTAAAGTCATGTGAAATAGTTTCTTCAGGATGGGCATAAGCTCTGCAAATCTACAGAGAAATATCAATATATAAAACATTTTAAGGGTGCAAATATACAAATCTTACTTCACCTTGGATTGGCTAACTAGGCCATCAACAGAAGAGTAAACACTCCCATCTAGTGGTTCATTTAGGGAAAAGACATTTGTACCCTTCAAAATGTTTCAACTAGTTAGGCAATCCAGTCCTTAAAAATAGATCATTTTGCCCTGAGAGAAAACAGGCTAAGAAAAATTAAACAAACACTTAGATATACAATATGGCATGGTAGACAGATCACTGAACTAAAAGTCTGATATCTGAGTTCTAGCTCTGAGTTCTACTTTTCATAGCTGCATGATTTTGAACAAGTTTTACCTCTCCAAACTTGTTCCTCATTTGTAAAATAAAGTGGCTACACAAGATTAGTGTTTCTCAAGTGGCAAGTTATAACACAGTAGTCATACCAGTTTAATGGGTCATGACCTGAATTTTTTTTTTTTTTTTTTGCGGTACGCGGGCCTCCCACTGTTGTGGTCTCTCCCGTTGCGGAGCACAGGCTCCGGACGCACAGGCCCCGGACGCGCAGGCCCAGCGGCCATGGCTCACGGGCCCAGCCGCTCCGCGGCATGTGGGATCTTCCCGGACTGGAGCACAAACCCGCGTCCCCTGCATCGGCAGGCGGACTCTCAACCACTGCGCCACCAGAGAAGCCCTGACCTGAATTTCTTTTAATTTAAATATAACCAAAAAAAAAAAAAAAGTGCACCACAGGCTGTAGGAGTATTGTTTGAGGAAGTAAATAAATGTACACATACGTGTTCTATGAGTGTTCATGTATGTGTTTCCTGGAAGACAATATAAAATGTACCTGTTAATGTTGGTCACAGCCAAAAACGCTGGAAAGACTCTAAGATTTCAATCAACTCCTAATTCATGTTCCTATGAATTGTGGCCATCAGTCCTCCCTCAGAGTCCTAATACACGGTTTGAGCCTGCTTACTTTATAGCTAGATTTCTGATAGACCTGTCTACTGACCAGTGATTTCTCTCTTACATTAACTCAAAAATACTCCAATCAGAATAGATACAAATATTTTCCTGGTTTTGTTTATGTGTTTTGTTTTATTTTCCTTCTCTAGAGACCACTACCAATCTTTCTAATGCAATGTTTCTCAAAGTAATGGTCCAGGGACCAACAGTCTTGGATTCATCTGGGGTGTTGTTCGAAATATAAATTTTTGCTTCTCCTGTCCCATTGCTAGACCCACTGAATCAGAACCTCCATAGGGTCCAGCAATCTGCACTGTCATCAAGTACCCTAGGTGATTCTTACGTGTCCTAAAATTTGAGAAATACTAATTTAATTTTCAATGACATTTTCAAGGATAGAGCTCTTAGCAAGTAATTTTGTTGATCCCTGTCCATCTAACATCCTCTGTACTATCTCTGTCCTTTCTTCCATTTATTCCTCCCAAAAGGAGATGATTCTTGCTCATTCCCATCTCAGGAGGACAGATCTCTAATATCTAGAGAATTGGGCCAACAGAAACACCAGTAACTTTCATGTATAAATCTGTAATATACTACCTGAGACCAAATGTGATTTTTAATATATTAAGCTATACTGAACAAATATTAGCCAGCAATTGTTCATTTGCACACAATCATACTCGGTACTTTTAAACAGAGCCCAAATCCTTTCTCTCCCAAATTTCAAAATAAATACTTCTGAGAATTTGTGGTTATATATATCCTTACTACTCAAAGTGTGGTCCCTATACCACAACACCAGCATTTCCTGGGAGATTGTTAGAAGTAGACTCTCAAATTCTACCCCATAATTGGAATCATCTGCATTTTAATAAAATTCCCCAGGTAAACTGTATGTACACTAAAGTTTAAGAAGCACTGGTCTAAATCAAAATCACAATGAGGTAGTACCTCACACCAGGCAGAATGGTCATCATCAAAAAGTCTACAAATAATAAATGCTGAAGAGGGTGTGGAGAAAAGGGAACCTTCCTACACTGTTTGTGGTAATGTAAATTGGTACAGCCACTATGGAGAACAGTATGGAGGTTCCTTAAAAGACTAAAAATAGAACTACCATATGATCCAGCATTCCCACTCCCAGGCATATATCTAGAAAAGATGAAAACTCTAATTCGAAAAGATACATGCACCCCAATACTCACAGCATCACTATTTACAATAGCCAAGACATGGAAACAACCCAAGCACCCATTAACAGATGATTGTTTTAAGAAGATGTGGTATATATTTTCAATAGATGATTACTCAGCTATAAAAAAGAATGAAATATTGCCATTTGCAGCCACATGGATGGACCTAGAGGATATCATAGTACATGAAGTAGGCCAGACAAAGACAAACATATATCACTTATATGTAGAACCTAAAAATAATACAAATGAATCTATATACAAAACAGAAACAGACTCACAGGCATAGAAAATAAGCTTATGGTTACCAAAAGGGAAAGGGACTGAGGGGAGGGATAAATTAGGAGTATAGGATTAACAGATACAAGCTACTATACATAAAATAGATAAGCAGCACGGATTTACTATGTAACACAGGGAACTATATTCAATATCTTATAATACCCTATAATGGAAAATAATCTGAAATATATATATATATATATATATATATATATATATATATATATATATATAACTGAATTACTTTGCTGTATACCCAAAAATAACACAATACTGTAAATCAACTATACATCAATTAAAAAAAAAAAGCGCTGCTCTATAAATAGTGGATGCGAACCAGTCAATTAGTAAATGCACAAGTGACTGCAGCCAGGATTTTTGATGAGGCTCACAGAAAAAAAAAGAAAAAAAGAAAGTAATGTAATGGCTTCTAGGCATTGTTATGGACTGAATGTTTGTGTCCCCTCCAAATTCATATGTTGAAGCCCTAACCCCCAAAGTGATGATATTTGGGAGGTAATTAGGTTTAGATGAGGTCATGAGGGTGGGGCCAGATGATAGGATTAGCATCCTTATTAAGAAGAAACACCAGAGATTTTTCTCTCCGTGGAAGAGAGCCCTGAAAGCCAGGAAGAGAGCTCTCACCAAGAATCAAATCTGCTGGCACCCTGATCTTGGACTTTCCAGCCTTCAGAACTGTGAGAAATAAATATCTATTGTTTAAGTCACCTGGTCTATGGTATTTTGTTATAGCAGCCCAAGCTAAGACAATGCTCTAAACAGTCTTTTTTTTCTTTTTTTTGTGGTACGCAGGCCTCTCACTGTTGTGGCCTCTCCCATTGCGGAGCACAGGCTCCGGACGCGCAGGCTCAGCGGCCATGACACACGGGCGCAGCCGCTCCGCGGCATGTGGGATCTTCCCAGACCGGGGCACGAACCCGTGTCCCCTGCATCGGCAGGCGGACTCTCAACCACTGCGCCACCAGGGAAGCCCTAAACAGTCTTTTTTTAACCTGGAATCTGTTCTCTTTATTTTCAAAAAGTGGGTCCCTAATACTCCTCCTGCCTGTGTAGAAAATCTCAGAGGAACACACAGAAGAGAGGGTGAGAGAGATAGAGGTTGAGAGACAATTTTTTAGAGAGGACTATAAATCTCCATATAGTTATCGAAGGCTCTGTATTAAATGAAGTAGTTGTTCAGGTGGGAAGACTAAGAAATAGCTGGTATCAGTACCCTGATACAAGGAAATGAGCAAATCACCTCCAGGAGAATCAGACACAGAAAAAGATCAAGGCCAACCTAAATCAGTAAGACGCTACAACAAGATTATAGTAGCATTTCTCTAAATGACAGTTGCAATAGAGATTCCACTACCTAGAGTCACCAAAGCAGATATTGTTGTCTGGATGTTCACAAGTTACATAAACCCCATACTTGCTATCACAATATTTTAGAAAAGCTGAGTCTGTTTGGGAGACTACCTAGACAGAAGGGACACAATTTTAAGGCTTAAGGCCCAGGGGCTTGATAATTTTGGTCCTAATGGAAAGTGATAATAAAACCACAATTGTAATATCCTTGGCCACTTATTTCTCAAGGCCACTTCTTTCTTAAGAAATGAGGATGAGGGGCTTCCCTGGTGGCGCAGTGGTTGAGAGTCCGCCTGCTGATGCAGGGGACACGGGTTCGTGCCCCGGTCCGGGAGGATCCCACATGCTGCGGACAGGCTGGGCCCGTGAGCCATGGTCACTGAGCCTGTGCATCTGGAGCCTGTGCTCTGCAATGGGAGAGGCCACAACAGTGAGAGGCCCACGTGCTGCAAAAAAAAAAAAAAAAGAAAAAAAAAAGAAATGAGGTTGAAATAAGCTATACAGGAATAAAACATCAATAAATGCCCAATCAGACCATATATTCCATCTGGCTCTTGGAAACAGGGCATTCCCTCCCTATTATTAAGTAGTATCTCTCCTATGCGGATACTTCCTGCTCTGCTCAAACAATCTCCTAGGTGTGAATCCACTTTTGGCTTTATCTCTGGCCTAATTTTGTTTCCCTAGTTTGAATTAATCTCTAGCTCTTCACCAGTAGTGTGACTCTGACCTGAGACATTCATGTGTATCAGCTAATCAATTACATCTTCTCAAAGAAGCCTCTTCCAGAGCCTTCTGAGATGCTCCAATCTGGACTAGTTACCTTCAATGCCTTGGTGCATAACTCTCATTCTGGGATCGTCCCTCATCGTCAATCCTGGGAATTCCTTGACCTCATCTGTATCACCTGTTTCAAGTACCCTATGTTTTCCTCTTCCTTATTTTGGTGGAGCATATCCTACAGTAACTTCCTGGGGAAGGGTGCCTGATAGATAAAATATGACACCTTGCATGTATTAAAATGTCTTTATTCTGCCTTCACAGTTGATTGATAATTTGGATGGGTATAGAATTCTAGGTTAAATCTTGAAGGCACTGCTCCACTGCCTTCTAGATTCCAGTATTGATTGTGAAAAATCTGAAGCCATTCTGATTCCTAGCCTCTTGTATTTCACACCTCCCTCTCTCCTTCTTTCTCTCTCCCCAGTCTTCTCTCTGAGTTCTGAAATTTCACAATGAAGTACCTTATGAAATTAGATTGAAACTGATTCCTTAAGTTCTAGGGAATTTTCTTGACTTATTGACACATTTCTCCCCTCCATTTTCTCAGTTCTCTTTTTTGGAATCTAACATTCAGCTGTTAAATCTGCTAGAATGACCCTCTAATGTTCTTTTCTCTCTTATTTTTCATTTCCCTTATTTTTTGCTCTACATTCAAAGACGTTTTCAATTTCATTGCCTAACCTTTCTATTGAGTTTATCATTTTGGTGATCATATTTTTAGTTTTCAAGAGTTCTTTTTTATTCCTTTTAAAGTGCTCTCTTATTTTAAGGTTACAATATCTTCTCTTATCTCTATGAAAAGTTAATGATAATTTTAAAACTATTTTTCTTCTTCCTATATTGTCTCTATTTCTTCCAAGTTATTACTTATGTTTGCATGCTTTGGTAGATTCCTTTTGTGTATGCAGCTTTCCTCAAATTTCTGATATTCTTTGGTTGTCTTCTCACAGTTAAGAGAGCAAAACTAAAAAGCTAATTGGGGCTTCCCTTGTGGCACAGTGGTTAAGAATCTGCCTGCCAATGCAGGGGACATGGGTTTGAGCCCAGGTCTGGGAAGATCCCACACGCTGCAGAGCAACTAAGCCCATGCACCACAACTACTGAGCCCACGTGCTACAACTACTGAAGCCCATACACCTAGAGCACGTGCTCTGCAACAAGAGAAGCCACTGCAATTAGAAGCTCGCACGCTGCAATGAAGAGTAGCCCCCACTCACTGCAATTAGAGAAAGCCCACGCACAGCAACAAAGACCCAACACAGACAAAGATAAATAATTTTTTTTTAAAGTGCTAATTGGAAGCTCTGAGTACCTGGGTGGCATTTGCCCAGTGAGCTTCATCATTAGATATTTTGGAATGCCAATATGTGATATAATGTGCCAAAAGTTGTTTGATAGCTAACCTGTTGACCATTCTTTCCTCCACTGTTGGTAACAGAACACTATTTTTCTTTTCTTTAGGGCAGTAAATATGATCAATTCAAGGCATGAAACATAGTCCTGTGGGAGCAGCTGGACAGTCTATAACATAGCTTCCAAAAGGCACAGCAATACTTAGCCATGCATTAGGCAAGCATCAATACCAAAGGAGTGCATCCAGGGGTAGAGAACAGAGTAGAAGTGGCAGGTATGCTCAAAGCCACATAGGTAGCTATATCATGATTCCAGGCTACATCTACCCATTTAGAGCAAGACTACAGAAAGTGACAGGGGAGAAGGGGGATTCAAAGGAAGTAGGATGCACCAAAAGGTATCAGGTACCAAGCACACTGGGGAGGGAAACTGAGGTAAAAGCTCACCCTACAAATAAAGCCAAAATTAGGGGATAGAAGGGAAAACTACAACTCAGGGGTTATCTAGACAGGCAGGGCTCTTGTTGGAAAGCAAGCACTAGGTCGCTGATATTGTTGAGTAGACTGCCATCATCTTCAGGACTGGCTCAGGAACTGATAAGGGCCTGAGTCTAATACATGGGATCCATCATCTGTAGAGCTGGGAAAGATACTGAGTAACAAAAATAAGGCAGTGATAGACAACACAGGTGAAAGTAAAATCTAGAGCATCCTAAAGAGGGTAAATAATTCACTAAGGACAACATGGTTAAAGCAAAAGGGAAAGGCTCAGGGCTGGTAATCAGTTATGTGTACCATTATGACCAAACCTACTGTAAAATATGAAAATACTTCCATGCTAGTTTGCAAACAGCAGCTGCAATGAGCCTTCAAAGTGTCCCCCTCCCCTCACCCCTCTCCCTCCCTGATGTCCCCAGTGTCCAGATCATCTCATGACCCAGCATATAAACAGCCCAGCAGAAGGCCTTCTGGACCCTATTCCAACCACTCGCCATTCTGATTATCAGTGCTCATGCATCATCAGTTATTAAATATTTTGCTATGTTCCTGAGAGGCTTAACCTGAATTGTAAAAATAATAAATATGCACCTGTCTGATGTATTCGACTCCACACACGTGAACAAGTTCATAAATGTTTCTGTATGAGCAACCAACTGTTTAGTACCTTTTGCATGTGAGTGCAAAGATATTCTAAGAAGTAATGGAAAGAATTTTCATCAATAGAGGCGCCTTCCTCACAGTGATATGGGGCAACTTCAAGGTTATCTGGTCTAAAGAGCTATCTTTTATAATCCTTCTGAGTCTATGAGACATCTGTAGTGTTTACCAACCTAACAAGGCCCAGTAAAACACCTTCAACTTTAAGATACAAATTTAACTCTGGACTTGGACTTCTGTTAAAACTCCATGTTCTCCAATGATTTCACCAAAATGAGAAAAGAAGGAATTACGTACTTTTAAGGCATAATCCATAAGGACAAAGATATGAGAAGAAGAGATAACCACCACAAAAATGAAGAAAGCAGAGGGAAGAGTAGTAATTTACTTGGAAGACCTGAGAAGTTTGAATCCTAAGCTGGTAGTTGAGAAAGTCAAGAATCAAAGCAAATTACATTGTATGACCACCAAAAGGCCCAGGAATTGGCAGGACCAGGTGTCTCTGGAAGTAGAAAAAGGAGGGTGGTCATATGAAAATGGGACTAAAAACATGAAGACAGGTTGAAAATCCAGTTAAGGAGTTAGAAAACCCTACAACTCTTCTCCCAACTGTGGTCAAGCAACTATGGCAAAGATCATCAAAAAATACTGAAAGTTTACTGTCTAGAAAGGGTAAAACAGAGGATCTATGGATTGAAGGCACAAATGAGAGCAAGGATTTTGTACTAAAACAGGGAGATAATTTTGCAAAACAACAAAGCCACAGACTGACAATGAAGACCTTTTTTATTTTTAAGTTCAACTAGTAATCAAAGTAATATAAATTAAAACAGCAAGATGTAATTTTTTCCTATTGAATTGGCAAAGACTAATGACATTACCTAGTGTTAATGAGAATGCAGAAAAATAAACTCTTTCACATTCTGCTAGTGGAGGGTAAATTGTTATAAATTTTTCTGATAGTTATATATACTAGGTCACTTATTTGTTATTCTGCTCAGTTATTCTGCTATTGATTCCTTCAAGTATATTTTTCATTTCAGATATTGCATTGCTCATCTCTGTCTGTTCTCTAGTTCTTCTAGGTCTTTGTTAAACATTTCTTGCATCCTCTTGATCTTTGCTTCCATTCTTTTTCCAAGATCCTGGATCGTCTTCACTATCATTATTCTGAATTATTTTTCCAGAAGGTTGCCTATCTCTACTTCACTTAGTTGTTCTTCTGGGGTTTTTAACTTGTTCCTTCATCTGGCACATATTCCTCTGCCATTTCATTTTGTCTATCTTCCTGTGATTGCAGTTTCCATTTTGCAGGCTACAGGATTGTAATTCTTCTTGCTTCTGCTCTCCGCCCTCTGATGGATGAAGCTATCTAAGAGGCTTGTGCAGACTTCCTGATAGGAGGGACTGGCGGTGGGTGGAGCTGGGGTCTTGTCCCTTTTGTGGGCGGGGATGTGCTTAGTAAGACTTTAATCCCCTTGTCTGCTGATTGGTGAAGCTGTGTTCCCTCCCTGTTTGTCGTTTGGCCTGAGGCTTACCAGCACTGGAGCCTACAGGCCATTGGATGGCGATAATAGTGGCCTCTAGGAGGACTCACGCCAGTGAGTACTTCCCAGAACTGCTGTTGTCAGTGTCTTTGTCCCCACAGTGAGCCACAGCCACCCGCTGCCTCTGCAGGAGACCCTCCAATACCAGCAGGTAGATCTGGCCCAGTTTCTTATTGGGTCACTGCTTTTCTCCCCTGGGTCCTGGTGCTCACAGGTCCTTGTGCATGCCCTCCAAAGGTGGAGTTTCTGTTTTCCCCAGTCCTGTGTAATTCCTGCAATCAAACCCCGCTTGCCTTCAAAGCCAGATTCTCTGGGGGCTCCTCCTTCTGTTGCCAGACTCCCAGGCCGAGAAGCCTAATGTGGGGCTCAGAACTTTCACTGCAGTGGGAAAACTTCTGTGGTATATTTGAAAAAGAATAGATACATGTATATGTATAACTGAATCACTTTGCTTTACACCTGAAACTAACACAACATTGTTAATCAACTATACACCAATATAAAATAAAAAGTTTTTTAAAAAAGGAAAATATCAATAGTAACACTGGATCCTGGGGTGAGGGGGAGCAGGTAGAGTAGGGTAAGGACAGGAGAATTCTCATTGCATATCTTTTTGTTCCTTTTGAATTCTGTGTCTTGTGAGTGCTTTACATATTCTCCCATCACCACACATACACACATAAAAAAATTTTTTTAAATAAAATTTTTATCATTGTTAAAGAATGTATATTTAATGACATGGAAAATGTTCATGATAAACTGTTAAGATAAAATAATAGGTTATGAAACAGAAATGTATATATAATTCAAAACTAGTAATCATGTATGCATAGGGGGAAAAAAGCCTGACAAGGTATAATCAAAAGCTTTTCTTTTGCAGCTAGAAAGAAATGTTTGCTTTAAATGGATATTATACATAGCTATAAAAAAGACGTAACAAAATAAACACATAACATAAATAAATCTCAGACATAATTTTAAATAAAAGAAGTCACACAAAAAAGTGTTTATTATATTCCATTTACAGGCTGTTCAAGAAGAGGCAAAATTTATGTTAATAGAGGCCAGATTGGTGACTACCTATGTGGGAAGAATGGCTATGATTGGAAAGGGACATGAGATAGTCTTCTAGAGTGTCAGAAATATTCCATGTCTTGATCTAGGGGGTGGTTACATATGTGTATACATATGTACAATTACCTTGAGTTATACACTCAAGATTTGGCCACTTTATGTATGTTATATCTCAATTTTAAAAATTAAGTCTAGAAGGATATATTTCCAGACAAATACACACAAAGATACTATGAGAGTTATATATGCCATATCTCAAGAGAAAAATAATAAGGCTGTTCCAGAGAACATGCAGTGGTAGAGTAAAGAGGATGGACTTTGGAGTCAGATAGACCTAGGTTTGAATTCCAGCTCTGCCACTTAGCAGCTCTGTGAATTTGGGCAAGTTATTCAACTTCTCTCTGTCTCAGATTCCTCACCTGTAAAAATGGGAACAATAAGAGTACTGACATCAGAGGATTATTTGAAGAATCAAATGAGTAATGTAGGTGAAGTGCTTAAAAGAGTAAGTGGGTAATAGTAGGTATTCAGTAAAAATTTCTTCTGCTGCTAAAGGTAAATGTAGAAATTCTTTTTTTTGATCCAACACAGGAGCATGCCCATGCATGAGCCCGCACTCGCACACACACATGCATGCATGTACACACATGCACAGACACATACACACACACAGATCCTCTACAAATGCCTCTATTCTATTGGACAAAATTACCAAGAAACAAAGCACAAAGAAGAGAGACTAACAGCCAGGATTATACCATTTCCAGGAAAAATATAAAGTATTAGACAAAAATATTTTAAATTATGCATATTTCAATTTGCATAAAACGTTTTGTGCAGTTTCCAATGAAATTTTCAAAAATCTCAACAGCAAAAGAACATGTTTCAATATTCATCATCAGTATTTAAAATTATCACTTGGGGATGAACAACAAGGTCCTACTGTATAGCACAGAAGACTATATTCAGTATCCTATAATAAACTATAATGGAAAAGAATATTTTAAAAAGAATATATATATATATACACACACACACACAACTGAATCACTTTGCTGTACAGCAGAAATTAACACAACATTGTAAATCAACTATACTTCAATTTAAAAAAATTTTTTTAAATCATCACTTAAAAAGACTTCCCTGGTGGTCCAGTGGTAAAGAATCTGCCTTCCAATGCAGGGGACGTGGGTTCGATCCCTGGTCGGGGAACTAGGTTCCCACATGCCGCGGGGCAGCTAAGCCCGTGTGCCACAACTACTGAGCTCATGAGCCTCAACTAGAGAGCCCATTTGCCGTAAACTACAGAGCCCACATGCTCTGGAACCCACGCACCACAACTACAGAGCCCACGTGCCCTGGAGCCTGCTCACCACAACTAGAGAAGAGAAAACCCACACACCACAGCTAGAGAGAAGCCCACATGCCAGAATGAAAGATCCCGCGTGCCGCAACAAAGATCCTGCATGCCACAACTAAGACCTGATGCAGCCAAATAAATAAATAAATAAATAAATAAATAAATAAATAATCACTTAGAATTTCAAATAGAAAACTGAAAAATGCATCAGAAAAGAGACATACAAGTTTGTAAATGCAACTGTCTTCCCTTATTGGAGCAGTTAAGATCAATCATTAACTATGCAGTGAAAAAAAAATAAATCTTCATTTGTAATACTAATAAATGCTGAAACACACCCTGGGATTCTTTTGCCTGGGCCAAACGGAAGAAAACCATAATAACTCTTTTTCATAGATTATTAATCAGAATCGCACTCCTGGCTTGGGAACCAGAAATATATCTGTGGATCAGTGGCTAAAAGAGCCAGCATTCTGAAGAGAATTTTCAAATTGTAAGTGAATGTAGCACAAGTTTAATAACTGAATTATGCAAACAAATTGATAATAAAATCCTTTGAAGGAATCTCCTGTAAAGAATTTTCATTGGCAGACAATGAAAATTTTAAAGCAATGTACAATATTTTAGGGATAATTCAAACCCTAAGAAGTAAAAAGACAAAGATCTTCCCATGTTCAAAGTTTAAAACCCAGGTTATTTGTGATTTTTGTTTTGTCACTAAACACCAATAGTTTAATTTTCTGAGGGAGAGAGAGACAAGAAGACACATTAATAGAAATGCACAAATCTCATGTTAGTCAATAATATCAATAATAGTCAAGGACTTTCCTGGTGGCACAGTGGTTAAGAATCCACCTGCCAATGCAGGGGACATGGGTTCGACCCCTGGTCTCAGAAGATCCCACGTGCCTCAGAGCAACTAAGCCCATGCACCACAACTGCTAAGCCTGCACTCTAGAGGCCACAAGCCACAACTACTGAGCCCACATGCTGCAACTACTAAAGCCTGCGCACCTAGAGCCAGTGCTCCATAGCAAGAGAAGCCACCGCAATGAGAGGCCCATGCACCACAAAGAAGAGTAGCCCCTGCTCACCACAACTAGAGAAATCCCACACACAGCAATGAAGACCCAATGCAACCAAAAATAAATAAATAAATTTATTTAAAAAAAATAGTCAGAACCTACATCCTACTTCCTCTGTGCCAGACACTGCTCTAAGTGCTTTTCATGTATCTACTAATTTAATAAGGTAGATAGTATCACTAGCCTCACTTTACAGACAAAGATACAAGGAATAGAGGGAGTAAGTAACTTTACCAAGTCACACACTAAGAAATGACAGAACCATGATCTGAATTCAGTCTTCAGATTCCAATATCAATGGTCTCACCACTCAGCCATTTAACTAAAGATATTAAAAAGTATGTAAATTCGGGCTTCCCTGGGCGCAGTGGGGTTGAGAGTCCGCCTGCCGATGCAGGGGACACGGGTTCGTGCCCCAGTCCGGGAGGATCCCACGTGCCGCGGAGTGGCTGGGCTCGTGAGCCATGGCCGCTGAGCCTGCGCGCCCGGAGCCTGTGCTCCACAAACGGGAGAGGCCACAGCAGTGAGAGGCCCGCGTACCGCGGAAAAAAAAAAAAAAAGTATGTAAATTCAGTGATGTCAAGTACCCTTTATATAATGTGATAAGAATGGCACTCTCCTCTGTGGTCATCCTCCCCCAAACATCAGACAACCTCAAATTGATAGACATTCTACAAAACACTTGACTAACACTACTCAAAACTGTCAATGTCATCAAAAACAAGGTAAGTCCAAAAAACTGTCACAGGCCTAGCTAGGACGTCACTAGGACTAAATGTAATGTGGTATTGTGGATGAAATTCTGGAATAGAAAATGGACATTAACCATAAACAAGATGAAAAGACAACCCTCAGAATGGGAGAAAATATTTTCAAATGAAGCAATTGACAAAGAATTAATCTCCAAAATTTACAAGCAGCTCATGCAGCTCAATATCAAAAAAACCAAACAATCCAATCCAAAAATGGGCAGAAGACCTAAATAGACATTTCTCCAAAGAAGATATACAGATTGCCAACAAATGCATGAAAGAATGCTCAACATCATTAATCATTAGAGAAATGCAAATCAAAACTACAATGAGATATCATCTCACACCAGTTAGAATGCCCATCATCAAAAAATCTACAAACCATAAATGCTGGAGAGGGTGTGGAGAAAAGGGAACCCTCCTACACTTTTGGTGGGAATGTAAATTGGTACAGCCACTATGGAGGACAGTATGGAGGTTCCTTAAGAAACTAAAAATAGAGCTACCGTATGACCCAGGAATTCCACTCCTGAGCATATATCTGGAGAAAACCATAATTCAAAAAGACACATGTACCCCAATGTTCATTGCAGCACTATTTACAATAGCCAGGACATGGAAGCAACCCAAATGTCCATCAAAAGAGGAATGGATAAAGAAGATGTGGTAAAGGGACTTCCCTGGCAGTCCAGTGGTTAAGACTCCACACTTCCACTGCAGGGGGCATGGGTTCGATCCCTGGTTGGGGAACTAAGATCCTGCATGCCGCACAGCACAGCAAAAATCAAAAAACAAAAAGAAAAAAAGAAAAAAAATGTGGTACATATTTACAATGGAATATTACCCAGCCATAAAAAAGAATGAAATAATGTCATTTGCAGCAACATGGGTAGACCTAGAGATTGTCATACTGAGTGAAGTAAGTCAGACAGAGAAAGACAAATATCATATGATATTGCTTATACGTGGAATCTAAAAAAAAGGGTACAAATGAACTTATCTACAAATCAGAAATAGAGTTACAGATGTAGGAAACAAACTTATGGTTACCAGGGGGTAAGGTGGGGAGGGATAAATTAGGAGATTGGAACTGACATATACATACTACTATATATAAAATAGATAACTATTAAGGACTTACTGTATAGCACAGGGAACTCTACTCAGTACTCTGTAATGGTCTATATGGGAAAAAAAAATCTAAAAAAGAGTGGATATATGTATATGTATGACTGATTCACTTTACTGTACACCTGAAACTAACACAGCATTGTAACTCAACTATACTCCAATAAAAATTTTTGAAAAATTACAAAAACATTAAAAAATGTGTGTTACAAATAAAAACAGTCTGCATAAACCCTTCTTTAAAAAATGTAAATCTAAAACTAGTAAAAAATCAACAGGTTATTTCTTTAAAAGTATATAACCAAATATATGATTTTTACTTACCATCTCCACTCATCCCTTGAGGCACTTCTTGGTGAGATATCCAATAGATAAACAGCTGTGTCAGAAAAACACAAAGAGGGAAAAAAATGAGAGGTTTTCTTTCCCATGCCAGAGAACTAATTCCAGGCAAAGAGGGTGGCTTTTATCTTGTTGCCCTTGGAGAAAGTCCTCTGGAATGTAGCCAAAAGACCTGAAGGCAAATGAAAATAATCTTTATTTTTCCATCTCTCTTTCACCAACAAGGATGTGATTTGTGCCCTACCCCCAACCTAAGGACATTTTTTAACAATGGTTATTTCCATGTTTCCTGTTCATTGGAGTTACTAGTATACAAAACAGACCTTTCATACAGTCTTTCCAGGCACCAAGTGCAATATGCAGTTTTGTTCAGTAATATATTGGATACTCCAGAAAACCAACTCAGACTAAACCCTGAGATGACAGCAGGAAGTCCCCTCCGTTAACTCAAGAAGGCCCAAACCAGAATTTGATGGAAGAAGGCTTTTTAAAATTATTATTATTATTTTATTCTTGGCTGCATTGGGTCTTCACTGCTGTGCACAGGCTTTCTCTAGTTGCGGCAAGCAGGGGCTACTCTTCACTGCGGTGTGCAGGCTTCTCATTGCGGTGGCTTCTCTTTTGCGGAGCACGGGCTCTAGGCACGCGGGCTTCAGTAGTTGTGGCATGCAGGCTCAGTAGTTGTGGTTCATGGGCTTAGCTGCTCCGCAGCATGTGGGATCTTCCTGGACCGGGGCACGAACCCGTGTCCCCTGCATTGGCAGGTGGATTCTTAACCACTCTACCACCAGGGAAGCCCCTGGAAGAAGACTTTTGCAACCAGACGACTCCTGATAGGTGGGCAAGAGTTAGCCAGGAAATAAGCATTCCAGGCAGAAAGAGAAACATGTGCAAAGGCCTAGTGGCAAGAGGACACAGTGAATTTGAAGTTTTCAGAACTGCAGTAATTTAGCCCTGGAGTACAAAGTATATGATGGGAAGTGGAAGAAATGAGGCTGGAAAGATAACACATCAAATATGTTTCAGGATATATTTCAGGAAAGAAGAGTCTATTGTGAACAAATATGAAGTCACATGTGCAAGAAAACATTAAGTGTATATTCAGGAATAGACTTCAGACAGGCTTCTGGCCTGGGGTGGTATACCAGGGAAACTCACCTTCAAGTCACTCAGTGTCTCAGTAAAGAACTTTCATAGATAGAATGTTTAAATATGTTGTGTTATATACATACTAAGAACTACTATACAGCAGTGAAAATGAATAAATATAGCAATACCACCAACATGGATGAATCTTAAAAACAGTGGGCAAGTCACAGAAGAATACATAAGGTATGATTCCATTTATACAACATTCAAAAATAGTGACAAATGTTAACTAGATTTATTATAGTGATCATTTCACAATAAAGTTGACCCTTGAACAACACGGGGGTTAGGGATGCCAATCCCCTCAGAGTTGTACAGTTGGCCCAATATATCCATGGTTCCACAACTATGGATTTAACCAACTGTGGATCATGCAGTACTAAAGTACGTATTTACTGAAAAAAAAATCCATGTGTAAATGGACCTGTGCAGTCCAAACCTCTGTTGTTCAAGGGTCAAGAAATATACAAATATCAAATCATTATAGTATACCCCTGAAACTGTTATGTGTCAATTATACCTCAATAAAAATAAAGTGCATAAACTGGCAAAACTAAATAATACATTATTTATAGACACAAAAGAGGTAAAAACTTATGAAGAAAAAAAGGAATGATCACCCCAGAATTTCGAATAGAGGTTAACTGGGTGGAAGGAAATAGAATGAGAAGGACACGCATCATGCTTCAAAAACACTGGAAACACATTTTGTTAGTTGAGTGGTGAGTACATAGCTATTTACATTTATAATTTTTTAAGTACAAATATATACTTTTACATGCATATTATATTTCAGAAGTAAGAAAGATAATAAAGAGTTTAAGTATGAGTTTAAAAAAATGAAGCAGCCCTAGGTTTATAGGGTAATATCCCAAATTTGCTACTTAATAACTACGTGGCAAGTTATTTTCTGTGCATCTCAGTTTCTTGGTCTGCAGAAATGGGAAACTGAGTCTCACAGAGATTAATAGTATTTCTAATACCTACCTCTCAAGATTATTATGAGGATTAAATGAAATAACATATGTGAAAGCACTTAGAACAATTCCCGGCACATAATAAGTAATCAATTAACATTAGGTATCTCCATTATTTTTATTATTTTTTTAACATCTTTATTGGGGTATAATTGCTTTACAATGGTGTGTTAGTTTCTGCTTTATAACAAAGTGAATCAGTTATAGATATACATATGTTCCCATATCTCTTCCCTATTGCATCTCCCTCCCTCCCACCCTCCCCATCCCACCCCTCCAGGTGGTCTCAAAGAACCGAGCTGATCTTCCTGTGCTATGCGGCTGCTTCCCACTAGCTATTTTACGTTTGGTAGTGTATATATGTCCATGTCACTCTCTCACTTTGTCACAGCTTACCCTTCCCCCTCTCCATATCCTCAAGTCCATTCTCTAGTAGGTCTGTGTCTTTATTCCCGTCTTACCCCTAGGTTCTTCATGACATTTTTTTTTTCTTAGATTCCATATATATGTGTTAGCATACGGTATTTGTCTTTCTCCTTCTGACTTACTTCACTCTGTATGACAGACTCTAGGTCCATCCACCTCACCACAAATAACTGAATTTCGTTTCTTTTTATGGCTGAGTAATATTCTATTGTATATATGTGCCACATCTTTATCCAGTCATCTGATGATGGACACTTAGGTTGTTTCCATCTCCTGGCTATTGGAAATAGAGCTGCAATGAACATTTTGGTACATGACTCTTTTTGAATTATGGTTTTCTCAGGGTATATGCCGAGTAGTGGGATTGCTGGGTCATATGGTAGCTCTATTTTTACGTTTTTAAGGAACCTCCATACTGTTCTCCATAGTGGCTGTACCAATTCACATTCCCACCACAGTGCAAGAGTGTTCCCTTTTCTCCACACCCTCTCCAGCATTTATTGTTTCTAGATTTTTTTTGATGATGGCCATCCTGACTGATGTAACATGATATCTCATTGTAGTTTTGATTTGCATTTCTCTAATGATTAATGATGTTGGGTATTCTTTCATGTGTTTGTTGACAATCTGTATATCTTCCTTGGCGAAATGTCTATTTAGGTCTTCTGCCCATTTTTGGATTGGGTTGTTTGTTTTTTTGTTATTGAGCTGCATGAGCTGCTTGTAAATTTTGGAGATTATTCCTTTGTCAGTTGCTTCATTTGCGAATATTTTCTCCCATTCTGAGGGCTGTCTTTTGGTCTCGTTTATGGTTTCTTTTGCTGTGCAAAAGCTTTTAAGTTTCATTAGGTCGCATTGGTTTATTTTTGTTTTTATTTCCATTTCTCTAGGAGGTGAGTCAAAAAGGATCTTGCTGTGATTTATGTCATAGAGTGTTCTGCCTATGTTTTCCTCTAAGAGTTTGATAGTTTCTGGCTTTACATTTAGGTTTTTAATCCATTTTGAGCTTATTTTTGTGTATGTTGTTAGGGAGTGTTCTAATCTCATATTTTACATATACCTGCCCAGTTTTCCCAGGACCACTTATTGAAGAGGCTGTCCTTTCTCCACTGTACATTTCTGCCTCCTTTATCAAAGATAAGGTGATCATATGTGCGTGGGTTTATCTCTGGGATTTCTATCCTGTTCCATTGATCTATATTTCTGTTTTTGTGCCAGTACCATACTTTGTCTTGATTAGCTTTGTAGTATAGTCTGAAGTCAGGGAGCCTGATTCCTCCAGCTCCGTTTCTCGTTCTCAAGATTGCTTTGGCTATTCGGGGTCTTTTGTGTTTCCATACAAATTGTGAAATTTTTTGCTCTAGTTCTGTGGAAAATGCCAGTGGTAGTTTGATAGGGATTGCATGAATCTGTAGATTGCTCTGGGTAGTAGAGTCATTTTCACAATGTTGATACTTCCAATCCAGAAACATGGTATATCTCTCCATCTACTTGTATCATCTTTAATTTCTTTCATCAATGTCTTATAATTTTCCGCATACAGGTCTTTTGTCTCCTTAGGTAGGTTTATTCCTAGGTATTTTATTCTTTTTGTTGCAATGGTAAATGGGAGTGTTTTCTTGATTTCACTTTCAAATTTTTCATCATTAGTGTATAGGAATGCCAGAGATTTCTGTGCATTAATTTTGTATCCTGCTACTTTACCAAATTCATTGATTAGCTCTAGTAGTTTTCTGATAGCATCTTCAGGATTCTCTATGTATAGTATCATGTCATCTGCAAACAGTGACAGCTTTACTTCTTCTTTTCAAATTTGGATTCCTTTCATTTCCTTTTCTTCTCTGATTGCTGCGGCTAAAACTTCCAATACTATGTTGAATAAGAGTGGTGAGAGCGGGCAACCTTGTCTTGTTCCTGATCTTAGTGGAAATGGTTTCAGTTTTCCACCATTGAGGACAATGTTGGCTGTGGGTTTGTCATATATGGCCTTTATTATGTTGAGGAAAGTTCCCTCTATGTCTACTTTCTGGAGAAGTTTTATCATAAATGGGTGTTGAATTTTGTCGATAGCTTCCTCTGCACCTATTGAGATGATCATATGGCTTTTCTCCTTCAATTTGTTAATATGGTGTATCACACTGATTGATTTGCGTATATTAAAGAATTCTTGCATTCCTGGAATAAACCCCACTTGATCATGGTGTATGATCCTTTCAATGTGCTGTTGGATTCTGTTTGCTAGTATTTTGTTGAGGATTTTTGCATCTATGTTCATCAGTGATATTGACCTGTAATGTTCTTTCTTTTTCACATCTTTGTCTGGTTTTGGTATCAGGGTGATGATGGCCTCGTAGAACGAGTTTGGGAGTGTTCCTCCCTCTGCTGTATTTTGGAAGAGTTTGAGAAGGACGGGTCATAGCTCTTCTCTAAATGTTTGTTAGAATTTCCCTGTGAAGCCATCTGGTCCTGGGCTTTTGTTTGTTGGAAGATTTTTAATCACAGTTTCAATTTCAGTGTTTGTGATTGGTCTGTTCATATTTTCTATTTCTTCCTGATTCAGTCTTGGCAGTTTGTGCATTTCTAAGAATTTGTCCATTTCTTCCAGATTGTCCATTTTATTGGCATAGAGTTGCTTGTAGTAATCCCTCATGATTTTTTGTATTTCTGCAGTGTCAGTTGTTACTTCTCCTTTTTCATTTCTGATTCTATTGATTTGAGTCTTCTCCCTTATTTTCTTGATGAGTCTGGCTAATGGTTTATCAATTTTGTTAATCTTCTCAAAGAACCAGCTTTTAGTTTTATTGATCTTTGCTATTGTTTCCTTCATTTCTTTTTCATTTATTTCTGATCTGATTTTTATGATTTCTTTCCTTCTGCTAACTCTGGGGTTTTTTTGTTCTTCTTTCTCTAATTGCTTGAGGTGCAAGGTTAGGTTGTTTATTCGAGATGTTTCCTGCTTCTTAAGGTGGGCTTGTATTGCTATAAACTTCCCTCTTAGAACTGCTTTTGCTGCATCCCATAGATTTTGGGTCGTCGTGTCTCCATTGTCATTTGTTTCTAGGTATTTTTTGATTTCCTCTTTGATTTCTTCAGTGATCACTTCGTTATTAAGTAGTGTATTGTTTAGCCTCCATGTGTTTGTATTTTTTACAGATCTTTTCCTGTAATTGATATCTAGTCTCATAGCGTTGTGGTAGGAAAAGATACTTGATAGAATTTCAATTTTCTTAAATTTACCAAGGCTTGTTTTGTGACCCAAGATATGATCTATCCTGGAGAATGTTCCATGAGCACTTGGAAAAAATGTGTATTCTGTTGTTTTTGGATGGAATGTCCTATAATTATCAATTAAGTCTATCTTGTTTAATGTATCATTTAAAGCTTGTGTTTCCTTATTTATTTTCATTTTGGATGATCTGGCCATTGGTGAAAGTGGGGTGTTAAAGTCCCCTACTAAGAATGTGTTACTGTCGATTTCCCCTTTTATGGCTGTTAGTATTTGCCTTATGTATTGATGTGCTCCTATGTTGGGTGCATAAATATTTACAATTGTTATATCTTCTTCTTGGATCGATCCCTTGATCATTATGTAGTGTCCTTATTTGTCTCTTGTAATATTCTTTGTTTTCAACTCTATTTTGTCTGATATGAGAATTGCTACTCCAGCTTTCTTTTGGTTTCCATTTGCGTGGAATATCTTTTTTCATCCCCTCACTTTCATTCTGTATATCTCCCTAGGTCTGAAGTGGGTGTCTTGTAGATAGCATATATATGGGTCTTGTTTTTATATCCATTCAGCCTGTCTGCGTCTTTTGGTGGGAGCATTTAATCCATTTACATTTAAGGTAATTATCAGTATGTATGTTCCTATTCCCATTTTCTTAATTGTTTTGGGTTTTTTATTGTAGGTCTTTTCCTTCTCTTGTGTTTCTTGCCTACAGAAGTTCCTTTAGCATTTGTTGTAAAGCTGGTCTGGTGGTGCTGAACCTTCTCAGCTTTTGCTTGTCTGTAAGGGTTTTAATTTCTCCATCAAATCTGAATGAGATCCTTGCTGGGTAGAGTATTCTTGGTTGTAGGTTTTTCTACTTCATCACTCTAAATATGTCCTGCCAGACCCTTCTGGCTTGCAGAGTTTCTGCTGAAAGATCACCTGTTAACCTTATGGGGATTCCCTTGTGTGTTATTTGTTGTTTTTCCCTTGCTGCTTTTAATATGTTTTCTTTGTATTTAATTTTTGACAGTTTGATTAATATGTCTTGGCGTGTTTCTCCTTGGATTTATCCTGTATAGACTCTCTATGCTTCCTGGACTTGATTAACTATTTCCTTTCCCATATTAGGGAAGTTTTCAACTATAATCTCTTCAAATATTTTCTCAGTCCCTTTCTTTTTCTCTTCTTATTCTGGATCCCTATAATTCGAATGTTTTTGCATTTAATGTTGTCCTAGAGGTCTCTGAGACTGTCCTCAGTTCTTTGCATTGTTTTTTCTTTATTCTGCTCTGCAGTAGTTATTTCCACTATTTTATCTTCCAGGTCACTCATCTGTTCTTCTGCCTCAGTTATTCTGCTATTGATCCCTTCTAGAGTATTTTTAATTTCATTTATTGTGTTGTTCATCATTGCTTGTTTCCTCTTTAGTTCTTCTAGGTCCATGTTAAATGTTTCTTGCATTTTCTCTATTTTATTTCCAAGATTTTGGATCATCTTTACTATCATTATTCTGAACTATTTTTCAGGTCGACTGCCTATTTCCTCTTCATGTGTTAGGTCTGGTGGGTTTTTATCTTGCTCCTTCATCTGCTGTGTGTTTTTCTCTTCTCATTTTGCTTATCTTACTTGTTTGGGGGTCTCCTTTTTGCAGGCTGCAGGTTCGTAGTTCCCGTTGTTTTTGGTGTCTTTCCCCAGTGGCTAAGGTTGGTTCAGTGGGTTTGTAGGCTTCCTGGTGGAGGGGACTAGTGTCTGTGTTCTGGTGGATGAGGCTGAATCTTGTCTTTCTGGTGGGCAGGGCCACGTCTGGTGGTGTGATTTGAGGTGTCTGTGGCCTTATTATGATTTTAGGCATCCTCTCTGCTAATGGGTGGGGTTGTGTTCCTGTCTTGCTAGTTGTTTGGCATAGGGTGTCCAGCACTGTAGCTTGCTGGTCGTTGAGTTAAGCTGGGTGTTGGTGCTGAGATGGAGATCGCTTGGAGATTTTCGCCATTTCATATTTCATGGAGCTGGGAGGTCTCTTGTGGACCAGTGTCCTGAAGTTGGCTCTCCCACCTCAGAGGCACAGCACTGACTCCTGGCTGAAGCACCAAGAGCCTTTCATCCACACAGCTCAGAATAAAAGGGAGAAAAAGTAGAAAGAAAGAAAGAAAGGAAGGAAGGAAGGAAGAAAGAAAGAAAGAAAGAAAGAGGATAAAATAAAATAAAGTTATTAAAATAAAAAATAATTATTAGGAAAAAAAATTTTTTAAGTAAAAAAACAAACAAAAAAGGGACGGACAGAACCCTAGGACAAATGGTGAAAGCAAAGCTATACAGACAAAATCTCACACAGAAGCATACACATACACACTCACAAAAAGAGGAAAAGGGGAAAAAATAACATATCTTGCTCTCAAAGTCCACCTCCGCAATTTGGGATGATTCGTTGTCTATTCAGGTATTCTACAGTTGCAGGGTACATCAAGTTGACTGTGGAGATCTAATCCGCTGGTCCTGAGGCTGCTGGGAGAAATTTCCCTTTCTCTTCTTTGTCCGCACAGCTCCCGGGGTTCGGCTCTGGATTTGGCCCCACGTCTGCATGTACGTTGCCGGAGGGCGTCTGTTCTTTGCTCAGACAGGACGGGGTTAAAGGAGCAGCTGATTCGGGGGCTCTGGCTCACTCAGGCCAGGGGGAGGGAGGGGCCATTATTTTTATTATTTTAGCAGATATTTAATAATTGCTAATTTCCCCTCTGTCTTTTCTTTCAGAAAGAGAAGAGGAACGAGTACAAATGAAGGTTCATTCTTAACTCCAGTAGAAGAATCAAGCAGAGCCATTAGTGTTTATAGTTTGCTGCATTACTATTGTATTTCTTCACTACTAATATTCACATTTTATGGAGTTTTAATGTTTCTAAAATTGGGATTGCATGATTTAATCAGTGTGTGATTTAATACAGGTTCTTCCTCCTAGAAACCTCTTATTAAAATGAAGATGTGTCTTACAATTGATTGTGTCTCAGAATCGAGGAAATAAAGTAATTATGCTGTTGCCATAGCACGCATGATAGATTTAAGACAAAAATAGCTAAGCAACTACGGAGTAGAGTCCAAGCCTTAGGTTTTATGTGTTACAACAAATTCACCACAATGGTCATAATCTTTAAAAGATTGTGAGTTTTCTATTAGCAGCTTGATTGCCCGCAGGTCTCTGCAGCCACTGGCTACAAGTGAATCCAACTGCTTGGGCCCCCACATTTTGCTAGTTCTAAACCCTCAGAACCAAGCTTCAGGGCTTAAGCACACCACCACCCCAAGCCACCAAGTCTCCCCAGTCACTTCTTGGAGTCCTCTATGCTCAGGACCAGCCCTTACATGTGCTTCTAATCTGTTCTCTCTATGGATATCCAGTGTGTGCCCAGTCCCTTGAGGGAAAGTATATCTCCTAGTACCCAAAATCTGAACATCCTCCAGATAAATTTTCCTGCTTAATTAAGGGTCAAGTAATCTGGGTCCCTTAGAGACATTTTAATAGCAGTCTACGCCTTTGTTGAAACTGCATGTAATTCAGGAAGTGTGTTGGCTGGGGAGGAGGGTGATAGTGAGAAGCAAGTGTCAAAATGTCTTTTTACAACCCCCTCTTCCCTTTTAAGGAATCCTCCTAACTTCTAGATCCTGACTAGAGAAACACACTGAACCCTGAGTTCCTTAGCGGAGCACAGACAACCTACTTCTACCAGCCCATAATTGACCAAGTCTTTACTGACTCATGTGCCAGCTTCACCTACATTCTTCTCTTATATGACTCCCTACTGTTGCCCCCAGGACTTACCATCCAACCTGCTATCCTCCAACACGTAAGGAGAAAAAACAAAATCAAAACTTCTGGGAAGGGATAATCTGTTCCCCCCACTTTCCTCAGCCAAATGAAAAAAGGGAATGAGAACACCTTCTGTTGTGAAATTCCCCCTAAAGTCTCCTCATACTGCCCTTTATTTAGTTTAGTTCTTGGGCTTCTTTGCCTTTCATCTTCAGCATTATGAGGGAAGTTTCTGGTTCAGAGTCTAAGAAAATTCTTGGAACCACTAGTGTTTCTGCAAGCATCAAAAGAAAAGTCCATTCTCTGGAACAAAATAGTGTTTAAAGAGTCCTTACTACCCTTTGTAGATCTTTATATATACAGCCTTCATGTTTCCAATAGGAAGAATCTTCATTTTTAATCTAGGGAAGTTCCTATATCTTTTGATCATTTTCTTTTCCCTTCTCTTCGACCCTCCACTTCCCTGTCATTCCTCTTCTTCTACCTCTGAGGATCCATACGGAAAATTCCTCCTAACAAGCCCCTTCATCCCATACATATCTCATGCAAATGCGGAGAGGAGAACATTAGTTCTTCAGATTCAATCAGATTCTGAATTTTAATTTGATTGCCCCAAGGATTCCTGCTACAATTAAATAAACCATCAAAGAGAGTGAATAACTCTCCAACTTAAAATAAGCTCCAATTTAATATCCTGATAGTATATTTGGGCTTCAGAGAAGAAAATCCTACACTATAATATACCTCACTATATTTTAAGTTAATTAGTTCATGTAGAAGGGCTGCTAAAAGGAAATGTCACCCTGGTTCTAAATGAAGACCAACTCAACTACTGAAATGTGAGGATTGTTACCCATAACCTGTGCAGCTGTAAACCACAGCAAATATTCCAGTTCATGCTGGAGAATATCTATGGGGAAGGTGACTCACTGCATATATTACAGATGGAGCTGGGCTATGATGTGAGACAGTTATGAAAATAACTTGCAAACTGAAATCAAATATAATATTATGGCTTTCCACAAGAAAAGCCTAACTACCAATTTTCTCCTCCTACTCTTGAAACATTCTTACTGGATTAGATTTTCAACTATATGCCTTATTTTCAGGCCCAATTAAACATTTAAACATTTTTCAGCTAAAACGAACAAAATGTTCATGGTAGTAGGTCTGTCATCATAGAAATAAAGTCCTAGAGAACTCACTATGGTTAAATCTAGCAGTGCAAATGACCGGACTACAGGGTGAGTTGTCAGTTCTTTAGAAGCAATCTGATCCACCAATGTGGATTATTTTACAAAAGCTGATGTAATCAGGAAGCTCTGCATTGATGTCCCGTAACAAAAGTCAAGTGGTTAAAACTGCTGACACTGCTACAAGTCCCTAATCATTTCTAGACTCAAGTATCAATTACTATAGTCTCACTCCTTCCATCCCCAAACAACCCAGACCTGGTGAGTGGTATGACTTTGCTTTTACATTCAAGTTTCAATAATTTATTTCTAAAACATAACATACAGTCTTCTAAACATTAAGAGAAAAAAACCATTTTGTTGTATCATTTACCTTTACATTTACAAAGGATTGGTATAAATCCATCATCCTTACTAGAAAAATAATTCAAAGTTTATTCTTTGCTAAAAATAGGTCAATATGGGAATAAAGACACAGACCTACTAAAGAATGGACTTGAGGATATGGGGAGGGGGGAGGGTAAGCTGTGACAAAGTGAGAGAGTGGCATGGACATATACATACTACCAAACGTAAAATAGATAGCTAGTGGGAAGCAGCCACATAACATAGGGAGATCAGCTCAGTGGTTTGTGACCACCTAGAGGGGTAGGATAGGGAGGGTGGGAGGGAGGGAGACGCAAGAGGGAAGAGATATGGGAACATATGTATATGTATAACTGATTCACTTTGTTATAAAGCAGAAACTAACACACCATTGTGGAGCAATTATACTCCAATAAAGATGTTTAAAAAAAATGGGTCAATAACGTCTTTCCTGGGAAAAAAATATAGCAATCCATTGTGGGATTAAAAATAATTTTCAGGCTCTTTCTTCAGAGGTTACTGAATCAAATATTTTGGCTGTTTGTAGTACACAAATAGCATCAAAAAGCTTTCAGTTTCAGATGAACAGTTTTGTGAACCTTTCTGTGGAATACTGATTATTTCATTGTCTAATCTAGAGAGCTGAGGTTCTAAAATCATGGGGCAATAGTTTGGTATTTTACATCTTAAAAAGATAGCTTATTCAAACAGGTGGTTAGATTCACTATAAATTAAGTAAAATTTCATTTGATAGATCTACGTTTTCAAAACCTATGTGTTGTTTTGTATGTGGTTATGCATAAGCCTAATAAAATGGACTGTTCCATTGTGTAACTTATTTTTCCAGGCCTACTCAGGAGGTCAGAATATTACTAGCTAGGAGGCCCCTTTCCAGAGGCTATGTTTTTCTTTGTTTGTTTTGTTTTTTGGGTTTTTTTTAACATCTTTATTGGAGTACAATTGCTTTACAATGGTGTGTTAGTTTCTGCTTTATAACAAAGTGAATCAACTATACATATACATATATCCCCATATCTCCTCCCTCTTGCATCTCCCTCCCATCCTTCCTATCCCACCCCTCTAGATGGTCACAAAGCACCGAGCTGATCTCCCTATGCTATGCAGCTGCTTCCCACTAGCTATCTATTTTACATTTGGTAGTGTATATATGTCCATGCCACTCTCTCACTTCATCTCAGCTTACCCTTCCCCCTCCCCATGTCCTCAAGTCCATTCTCTATGTCTGCGTCTTTATTCCTGTCCTGACCCTAGGTTCTTCAGAACCATTTTTTTTTTAATCCCATATATACGTGTTAGCATACAGTATTTGTTTTTCTCTTTCTGACTTACTTTACTCTGCATGACAGACGCTAGGTCCATCCACCTCACTACAAATAACTCAATTTCATTTCTTTTTATAGCCAATATTCAGAGGCCATGTTTTGATTTGGGATATGGAAACGAAGTTGCTCAGAGAGGTCAGGTAAATTTTGCTCTGAGGGAAATCATTACTCTACCAAAAAGAATCACAGCTTAACAAAAGATTTCATACTTTGAACTGAAGGGTGAGGAAACATAGAAATAAGAAAATAGGTAGTGAGGTTGGTGGCTGAAACAATTCAGAGAAGGATAATCAAGTGCCAGCTCAAATCTGGTTATCTGGAATCTCAACTTGGAATAGACAAATGTATGCTCCGTGTAATTCAGGAGTTTCTTTATCCTTCATCCTCAGTTTTAAAAGAAGAGCACTGGTTCCGGGTCAGAACATTCCTGAAACCACTAGTGATTCTGCAGGCGACTGAGGAAGAGTTCAGCCTCTGGAACAAAACAGTTTCTAGGCAGTCCTTACTGCCCTTTTCAGGCCTTTATACACACAGCCAAATCCCTCATCAGCCTTCATGTTTCCAACAAGGACAATCCTCATTTTTTAATCCAAGGAGGCACATACTTCAAAGTAAGACAATAATAAACACTACTGAGCTATATGAAAGGATTATTAAGTATAAATCCAAAGGTTTGAAGTTGGTTTGGATGCCCAGCTAGATGCTTCATTATAGCTACATAGACATGAGTATGGCAAACAGCTGAAATTTGCTGAGGATCATATCAGGTTCCACAAGATCATGCTTGCAAGAACTACCAGAATATCCAACAAAACCACTAGAAACTAAGACTTGCTCAAGGCTATTCCCTGGTAACGGGCAGCCAGGCAATGAGCTAAATGATACCTGACCACCTGCCAATACTGGGTTGAAGTCCTGATTTTTCCGCTGTATAAATTACCAGCTCTGAATAGAAGTAGGGGATATGGTACGTTGGCATCCTGACAGAGCCTGTTCAACTACTACTACTTTTCTGTGCAGACCACCTCCCACAACTGGTAACCATGTATATGGACACACATGCCTTCAGAAATGTAAGTGGATGCTTGGAAAAGAAAGAAAATGCAACTGCAACATTGAAAACCCATGCACTGTCTATTTGCATATATCTTATTTCTTCTCTCTTAAATTCTCATAGTACAGTAGCGTTTGCTTTTCTTAAGCTTAAACTTGACACAACTATTATAGATTTACTCATTCTCCCTCCCTTTCCCTCCCCAAAATAACAGACAATTGTGACTGGTCAAACTCACTTTCTAAGTTCCACTATCCCAGGCCTTTGGCACTGTTGATACTTCATGCAATGGGAGCACTGTTGGACTTAAGAGTTTCGAAGGGCCTTCATATACACCTTATGAGTGGTGCCAGGAGTTTCTCAGGCCCCTTTGGGAACCTGGGAAGGGAAAATTGGGAGGGTACAAGACCAGGAGTCCTAGACTCCCTGCCCCACTTTGAGGAAGTTTTTATTTATTTTATGTATGAGGCTTTGTCATAAATTTCTGTTAGCACAAAAAGTTCAACTGATTTTCAAGGTTTTAAAAATGGCTGCTGTGGTGGAAAGAGGTCCGTAAGGGGAGTCAGACTTGGTTTGAAGGGCAGGACCAGTCACCTCTGAGGCAGGAGGGAAAATACCTCTCCTCCCTGACAATTGTGGAAGCACCTACCTCACAGGGACACTGTGATTTCTAAACCACTATGAGCATTGGAGGCACACAGACTGAGTCCAAGTTCTGTCCTCCGAGCCCTTCAGGCCAGAAATCCCACCTCCGCCTCCATGACCCCAGCCCAACCTACCCTACCCCCCAGCCACACCCCCAACCCCACCTGGAAGTGGACCCAGTAAACCAAGGCATCTATTCCGCAGCCAGGACACTGACCCACTGGCCACAGAGTCCATTCCACTGGCCAAGTTATGGATCCGTCCCACCCCACCCTATAGTCTGACCCCGAAGGCCTAGACTTCGACTCTGCTGGCCAAGACTACTTTTCCTCTGGCCATGAGTTCGACTATCTCTACCAAGAATTGGACGTGGACTCTCTTCATGAAGAAATTCTTTCTCAGTCTATGCCAGGCGCCATGATAGAGACCTCTGTGGCCACGTATGAATCCCACCAGACTGCCGAACCAGAGGATCTCACAGAGGCGGAGAAAAAGGAGCTCAAATCTGAGCTTGTTAAATTGGAGGCAGAAATTGTAACCCTACACTGTGCGCTGGCAGCCAAAGAGAGATGCTGCGTGGAGCTCAAGAGGAAGTTTTACCTGACGGCCTTGGTGGGGCTGAGGCAGAATCTGTCCAAGAGCTGGCACGATGCTCAGGTCTCCAAAGCCTACATGAAACAAAAGACGTCAGCTGCCCTGTCCACCATGGGCTCTGCCATCTGCAGGAAGCTTGGAGACATGAAGAAATCAGCCACATTCAGATCCTTTGAAGGTCTTATGGGGACAATCAAGTCCAGAGTCGCAGGTAGCAGACAGCTAGGCAGTGACTGCCTTCCTTCTTCAGCGGGGAGTGGGGATGATCCACTCCCAGTTTCCGGTAGTAGGGATGATCCGCTCCTGGTTTCAGGGAGTGGGAGTGATCCAGTTCCGGGAAGTAGGGATGACCTACTCCCCTTTCTGGAGCCAGAGTGAGCTCCTTGGTAAATTTGCCTGGCCACCTGACCCGTGCAAGAACTCCCTTCCCTCATCCCATTTGCACCTCTGCCCATCAAAAACACCAACCAAACGACAATGGTAAAGTTAATTCAGGAAATGGACAGAGTCCAGTTTTGAGAAAAGTAGCTCCCATTTGTACATACATATTTGCTGCTGTTGAGATAAAGAATCCAACGTTTTGTACACTAAGTTATTTTACACTAAAGTTTATATGTGAAATGTATCACTATACTAGCCTTCCTGGGGTTGCATTTAAATGGACAGGACAATGGTTCCAGAGGGATTTTAGGCCAAAGCCAAAACTCCTTTTTTGGAAAAACCAGTGCATCAGAAGGCCAAAGTAGGTTTCTGTTTAGAACTGGTAAAAGGTATGAAATAATCTGCAATTTTATCCTCTCCCCATTTCCTTCCTTCCTTCCCTAAATCCTAGAAAGAAGCTTGAAAGCTCTACCTGGCCTACGATTTTTATCTTAAAAAGATGATCAAGAAAAATGTTGTTTTTCTCTGAGACCCTCAGAAAGGGGGGAAAATATTAATAGACTAACTGGTACATAATACTATGACTTTTATGAAATGATTTTTTTAACTCCTAATTAAGCAAAATAACTTTAGCTTCAATTTAGGAGACTACTTTGGACTCAAGCTGAAATTGCAACTTTATTTTGCCCTGTGCTTTGTTTGTAATCTTTTTATATATCAAAATAAGTGTTTTATAATTGAATCCTTGTGGCCATGTGTCTCTGCCACAGCAGCATGCTACCTAAAAGAAAGAAAATTGCTTCTCTGTTCTGTGGCAATTCTTAGTTAGTTATCACCTTCAGCTGGGGGACTGAAGGGAACATAGCATAGCCAAATTCAAGAAAGATAAACCCCTGTCTTAAATGACATTTAAAACAGAATGTCTATCCCCTGCAATTCTGGCCAAGTATGCCTTTGAACGGACCTAACTGATTGTACATCACTGGTCACCTTGACTCCAAGTTTATCCTTGTTTATAGCTAACCCCAACGGAGAAGGAAACAGAACCCAACCCTCAGGGGATATCAAGATAGTAGGAGCCTATAGGAACAGGAACCTGATTTGGGTTTGTTTGAACTTTCTCATATCTGATTTTCACAGGAGCTATGTTTTGGAGTTTTTGGTTTTTTGTTTTTTTCTATTTTCAACATGCCAGGACCTGGCAGCTTCTTTCATTCCTCCAGTAACAATGCAGGTTAAAAGTTTGTGTCTTATATTGGCTTTTAGCAGGGGGACTAGAATCTTTATTTTCTTGGGTATATATATTGATAATGTCTCACTGTCTAAAGGTAGTCCCTACAGCCTAAGAAAGTGATCCTGTTTTGTTGATTTTTGAACGCTCCCCCTATATTCCTTTGGTTTTCCTACAAGCAAAACCAAATACCACTATAAATGCAAAAGCACTTGGTAAACTATAAAGTCATTGATGTAAAGTCCACATATTTCTGAGGACAACATTTTGCTTGGATTACAATAAAATGTTCAACTATTTTACATGTTGTGTTTTAATTTGTTGTAGTTTTATGTGCTGAAGAACTAGAGAGAAACTTGCAGCATTCATGAAGCCAAAGTAGCCCAACAGGCAAAGGCTTTGACCCCATATTGCAGAAAGCCTTGTGTTAGAGAAAATCTCCAGCTGACATGATGAGACAAACCCAGAATATGTTCTATTTTATGTAGTAATTCAAACAAATACTGTAACAGTTTCCCCCAATAAATCCTCAACCCCCTGAGAGCAGTGAAGAACACAACTATTTTTGTTTATCATTGTAATCCCATGCCTGGCTTACGGTAGATGTTCAATAAACACTTGTTGAATTAATGAAGGAATCAGTATCACATACTTCAGACATCAAACCTTGAATCCAAGAGATTATCAACAATATGAACTTGTTGACAAGTTTCTCCTGCTTTTAAAGCATTTCACTTCCCCATTCAGATAATTTGAGATCCTACTATGCGTCAGGCACTGTGCCAGGCTCTGAAACCACAGAAATCAATTAGACATGGCCCATGCTCTCTAGAAACAGATTTTCAAATCATTACAACTCATTGCAGTAGGTGCTAAAATAGAAGACATCTGTAAAGAACGGGTGTTCAACTCTGTCTTGGTAGTCAGAAAAGAATTCAGAGAGGCATAAAGTCTTAGAGGACTAGTAGGAATTTGCCAGACATACAAGAGTAGAACATTCCAGACAATATACAGAGGAACTAAGTCATGAAGGAATGTAATAGAATGGCATGTTCCAGGAAATACCAATAAGTCATTGTGGCTAGAGAGAGAGGGGAAGTGGTGAGAGACGAGGATGGAGAAATAAGCAGGGGCAAGACCATAAATAGTCTACTTTATATGCTATCTGACATTAGTATTTAATCCTGTAGGAAATGAGGAGGCTTTGAAGGTACTTAAATCAAATTCATGTTTTAGATGTATCACTCTAGTCACCATAGAAGTAGATTGAGAAGTATTGAAGAGATAGAATCTCCAAAACTTAGAAAGCAACTGCACAGGAGAGTGGGAAGGACAGATTTGCAAGTTGATAAAGACGTAGAATTGAAAAGACTTGATACTGACAATGCTGGAGCTGCACATTCATTTTGCTTTGGCTCTTCTATTGGATTCCAGCATACCTGCATCAACAGCCATGGATACCAAATAAAATGCCTTCATGAGCATGTGGACTTTGGGTCAAAGGTTCCCTCCAGATTTTCTTTCTTCCACTTGCTTCTACCCTTCACATGCATTGCTGACCCTCATTCCCTAGCCTGTTCACCTTTATAATTTGATCACTTCTGCTCATCTAGTCCTATTTGGATTTTGTAGCCTAGCCTCAGTCTATTTTATTTTAACTAGGCCACTTCAGGATGCAATTTCCAATAGTTCTCAGAATATGTGAACCCTCAAAAATGCCCCACCTGGCTCAACCCCTGAGAACCACTGGTTGGGAGTGATGTTGGAACAAAATTTCCTGAGGCTCTCAGCTTTCTTGGTCTTCCATTGCTCATATGAGTGAAGGGGCTGGAGTGGACGGTAGAGACAAGGTTGAAAGTTCCAACTCCCACAGATGACACTCTCCACGCAGCTGGCAAGGATGGGAGTAGAGTACCAAGCCCTTGTTCGTTAGCATCATACATACCCCAGCATACTGCAAGCATCACTCCCAGGGAAATTCACCTGCACTTTTGGAAACTACTTTATTCTAAACTTCAGATTTGAGAGAAAATATATCACATACCTACTCTCATGAGTTGCATGGACTTCAGAGAGCTGAGCAGTGATCCAAAACTGTGTAGGTCTTCTGATAGTGCTAGGCAATGTGCTTGATGGCCCTACCCATCAAGGGCACAATGATGCCATTTGTTGCTTCTGCTAAGGAATGAGGTCAGTTGCACCTGGGCCATGGAATGTCAGTTCTTGTCCATGAATTCCAATGTAAGAAAAATTGATGAGTGCCCCTCTATCAAAATTACTGGGGCTGCAGTTACCATCTGAGACCATGTCCCACTCCTTCTGACCAGATCTATTGATAGGAGGCTTGATGATGCCACGACTTCCAGTGCCTAGAGCCTCATTCACATAAGGCAAGTGAAAAGTGGAAGAATGCCTTCAAGATGATGCACCTTGGCCAGCTACTATGAGATATTATCATGGCACTTGGTCATCTCTCAGAAATTACTAAGCAGGTCCCTAAAACAGTCAGAAATGTCTCACAAATTCCTGAGAGTTCACCAGGTAATTTAAAAGTTCCTTCCCTGTTTATCTATACTATCACCCAAATAAATGACCACCTCAAGAAGAGAAGTGGGTTCTTCTGGAAGCTGAAGGTTTTAGTCACCTCTACCCCAATCCTGGCTACCTTGCCTCAGACCCATGGCATTAAAACTTGCAGTTAATTGGAGAAAAAAATGTTACCTAAGTTAGAGGAATAATTCATAGACTTGGCTAAGCCAAACTTTCTTTCTAGAACATTATAACTAAGAGATTAAAAGTCTCAGTTGGGTTGAAATTGGTCTCTACAGTCATATAGATATAGATTTTTCATGTTTTAACTTCATGCTATGGCTTCAAATATCCTAATATTGACTTAGAAACTTGTATTGTAACCGAGGCCACCCACACTTCCAACCAACTGGCTACAAACCTTCAGGGTTCTTACTACTCCTTCAGACACCATAATTCACTGAATGACTCACAGAACTCAGGAAAGCCCTGTACTTATGATTATAGTTTTATTATAAAGGATACAAATCAAGATTGACCAAATAAAGAAGCACAAAGAATGAGATCTCAGAGGAAACCTGAAACTTCCATGTCCTCAGGATGCATCATCCTGCCAGCACATCAATGTATGATTACCAAACTAGCAAGCTCAGGTGTCCAGCTTCAGGTGTCCAGAGTTTTTATTGGGGTTTCATTACATAGGTATGATTGATTGAATTATTGGCCAAATGATTGAACTCAGTCTCCAGCTGCCTTCTCTCTCCAGAGTTTGGGAGGTCAGGTTAATATAAAGTGACTCAAATCCCCAAACCTTAATCACATGGTTGGGGCTTTCCAGCACTGCCAGCCCCCATCCTGAAACTATCCAGGGACCTACCATGAATAACAAAGACACTCTTATCACTCAGGGAATTCCAAGGATTTAGAGTCTCCTTACAAGGAATCAGGGACAAAGACCACCCAATTTTTTTATTATACAGAAAAGCAAGCAACAGGAAGCTGCCCTACAAAATGGTCCCTCAATCTCCACAAACACAAGCAAAAGGCACTATGCCTCCATGCCAGCCTGTAAACACTTCTTACAATTTGGCTTGTCAGTGTTCCTTATCACCACAAAAATCTCATATAATAATTCACAGCATTGCTTCATTACCCAACATATACCATTCCATAACTCTTATAGCTTCCAGACTGTTATTTACCCCAAAATTCCTGATTATTAGTAACACCCTAGTGGTTGGTACCTAGAAAAGCCAGACTACCAATGGAGGTGTATAAAATACCTTCAAAGGCACCAATGACTATTGGATTGAGGCTGTACTGGAGATGAAACATCTGCTCCAAGACAGATGAAACATATGTCTTCCTTAGCATATTCAAAATCTTCATCCACCCTATGGAAGCTGATATCTAATTATTCCCATCTCTACATATTCATCCTGCCTTCCATTGGTCCTTGCTGAGCCTAGTCCATCTAGACCTTTACCCACTTTTACATATTATCTCCCAGTCCCCAAAATAGAAATATTAGACACCTGCTGGTTGGCACCTTGGCTCCCTCTCCCATGGTACTTAATACCATGGAGATTTTATGGAGCTAGAAAAATGGTAGTGGGAATCAGCCTCCCACTGCAAAATTATCCTAGACCCTGGTCAGGGCCTTTCATGAAGCTCTCCTGAGGGGGCTGGGTGGGGAGTTTAGGGGAGTGGGGTGAGGCATTGCAGCAGCCATCCTGAAAACCATCTCATTTCTTTCTGGCCTGCTGTCACACTGAACTCTCCTTCTTCCTCTGTACCCTGCCCTGCCTCTGTCTGACTCCAAATCTTTGGTTCTCTACACCCCAAACTTTGAACCTACCTCTGGCCCTGTGAATTTTTTATTCAAATCAAGTGTTCCCATCAAATGGCTCTTATCTTTTCCTAATGGACTTAGTTTGCCCTTTGATTTGTGACTCTATGCTGCTGTCTGTGAAAGCCTGATAAGCCCATCTGAACCTTACAGGAGAGGAGACAGGCAACCCACACATTTGGAGTTACCAAAGATTGGCTAGTTGGTAATGTATATAATTTCCAGGAAGGCAAACATTTATAATAATAAGAGCTAACATTTATCTGCTACTTACTATGGACCAGAAACTATTCTAACACATTTCAGGCTTTAATTCATTTAATCCTTACTATAGCTCTTTGAGGTAGATTCTTTATTATTCCAGTTTTACAGACTAGGAAACCAAGACTCAAAGACGTAAAGTAACTTTCCAAAAAATACACAGCTAGTAAGTGCAGAGCCACATGCAAACTAGGAAGAGAAGTCTCACCAGAGATCAACCCTACCAGCACCTTGCTGTTGGACTTCCAGCCTCCAGAACTATGAGAAAACAAATGTCTGCTATTAAAGCCCCCCAGTCTGTAGTATTTTTTTTTTATGAAAGCCCTACCAGACTAATATAATCTCCTTCAAATTTTTACTCAAAAGTCACCCCTTTTGGCCACCCTATGTACACTTTTAACCACCATCTCCTCATTTCTGGGTTTAGAACCATATATCACAGATTACATTTTTGCAATTTGTTTACTGTCTGCCTCTTCAACTAGAATGTAAATTCCATAAGTGCAGAGATTTTTGTCAGTTTTGTTCACTAGTATATCCCCAGCATCTAATGCAGTGTCTGACACATAGTAAGAGTTCAATAGATAAATGAAAGGAGGGAAGAAAGTCCAGGAGCTGACTGGCTTGGTCCTCCTCATATCTCACCAAACTCTATAGGACAGAAAGGAGTCAGGGTTGGGACAATAAGTGAAACCTGGTCTGTACGTAGAATTGGGTCAGCATGATGGCAAATATCAACTTCAACAATCAGAGTAGCCAGAGTCAGAAAATCAAACTAGGTCCAAACCAAGGAGATGTGTGAAGTCATTAAAAACTTAAGGGTATCTAGGCAGCCAGTGACTAACTCTGCCCTATACCTGGTTGTTAAGGCTTGTGGTTTTTACTTCTGATTATTTCACCTGCTCAGATACCTGCATTCAAAGGCTTCTCACTCTTATTTTACCACTCTTGTCCTTAGCTCAGGCAGAATTGGTGGTGATCTGAGGAATGATATGCAAGTTTACTCAGTGACTTCAAAAGTTTCCTTCCCTGGGTTTCCCTGGTGGCACAGTGGTTGAGAGTCTGCCTGCCGATGCAGGGGACGCAGGTTCGCGCCCCGGACCAGGAAGATCCCACATGCCGCGGAGTGGCTAGGCCCGTGAGCCATGGCCGCTGAGCCTGCGCGTCAGGAGCCTGTGCTCTGCAACGGGAGAGGCCACGGCAGTGAGAGGCCCGCGTACCGCCAAAAAAAAAAAGTTTCCTTCCCTTATAAAGCTTGAGAGTCCTAGAAAAGGAAATGCTTGTAGTGTTCCCCCAGGAAGCAGCTAGGAGTCTCTCCAGGGTCCACCAGGGGTCCCTTGCTTCATCCTAGCTTCCTCCACTGTCTATCTCTCATTGCTGGCCACTTGGATTTCACCTCTCTCCTCGGTCTTTTTTGATGGCATCTTAGTTTTGTTTTCATCCCTGGATGCTGCCTCTTGAATTAATTTAAGCACTTTATTCAGAAGTCTCTTAACAGCTGAACCCAGGATCTCGGGATCCTACTCCTGCATGAGTGGATTGAGAGCAAAGCAATAAAGACAAACTGCGACACTCCCCTTCTCCCAGCCACCTCCCCTCTACTTACAGCTTCTTCTCAACACTAGGGGGTGCTACTCACACTGTCATTTTACCCTATTTTGTGCTACACAAACCCCACAGTCATGCTCTTCATCTCTAAACTTCCATCAGTCACATATCGTGATGAAACATTTATCATTAAAGCCTAAATCTATGACTCCCACTGAAATATGGATAAACCTCGCACCAGTTCCTTACGTAGAAAAAGACTTACATTAACTAGGGTTTTGACCTTAACCTATAGAACCTACTTGCAACACTGAGAAGAAGGTCGGGGGAAAATTTTTTTGTTAATGTCATAGAATATCTGACTCCATGTATTCTGTGTATTCACTTCAGGACCAGGCAAGTAGAGGGGACTCCTTGTTCTGATCCAAAATGAGAAGAGAGAAATCCTTCTCTGAAGGAAGAGGTTGTTTGTGGCAGTAGAGGGAGAAGGAAGAGGATCAATCATTGGGATCAGTGGATGAAAAGAAAGAAAAAAAGGAGGGTCACACATGCCGAGGACTGAGGGGGTGGAGGAAGTGCAGGCATGGTGGGATTTGAGGGCCACCTGCACCTAGGAGCCTTGGGTAGATATCGCTGATCAGCTGGGGTGCTGCGGGCTGGGAGTGTGGCATGTTGTTCCAAGGTGGTGGTGGTTGTGGGAACAGAGGAGGAGCAAGCACCTTGCTGAGTTCTTTGGGCCAAGCGGCTGTGGTGGTTGTTGCCATGGAGACATCGAGCAGTCAGAACAAGTCTGTTTTGGTTTGTATTGTAAATACCTGAGGGCGGAGACAAGATGGTGGAATAGAAGGATGTGACCTCACCTCCTCTTAAGAAAACACCAAAATCACAACTAACTGCTGATCAACCATTGACAAAAAAATGCTGGAACCTACCAAAAAAGGTATCCTACATCCAAAGACAAAGAAGAAGCCAAAACAAGACAGAGGCAAACAGCAGAAGCAAGAAGAACTACAACCCTGCAACCCATGGAATGGAAACTGCAATCACAGAAAGCTAGACAAAACAAGATGGCAGAGGAATACGTCCCAGATTAAGGAACAAGATAAAAGCCCAGAAAAACAACTAAGTGAAGTGGAGATAGGCAATCTACCTGAAAAAGAATTCAGAGTAATGATAGTAAAGATGATCCAAGATCTCAGAAAAAGAATGGAGGCACAAATTAAGAAATTACAAGAAATGTTTAACAAAGACCTAGAAGAACTAAAGAACAAACAGATGAACAGTACAATAACTGAAATGAAAAATTCACTAAAAGTAATCAGTAGCAGAATTAGTGAGACAGAAGAACAGACAAGTGAGCCAGAAGACAGAATGGTGGAAATGACTGCCATGGAACAGAACAAAGAAAATGAATGAAAATAAATAGGGACTTCCCTGGTGGTGCAATAGTTAAGAATATGACTGCCAATGCAGGGGATACAGGTTCGAGCCCTGGTCCAGGAAGATCCCACATGCCGTGGAGCAACTAAGCCCGTGCACCACAACTACTGAGCCTGCAATCTAGAGCCCACAAGCCACAATTACTGAGCTCATGCACCACAACTACTGAAGCCCATGCACCTAGAGCACATGCTCCAGAGCAAGAGAAGCCACCTCAATGAGAAGCCTGCACACTGCAACCAAGAGTAGCCCCCACTCACCGCAACTAGAGAAAGCCCGCACACAACAACGAAGACCAAACACAGCCAAAAATAAGATATTAATTAATTAATTAATTTTAAAAAAAGAGATTCAAATTTTTTAAAAAAAAGAGAAGAAAGACAGTCTAAGTGACCTCTGGGACAACATTAAAAACACCAACATTCGCATTATAGAGATCCCAGGAGGAGAACAGAGAGAGAGAGAGAGGACCTGAGAAAATATTTGAAGAGATAATAGCTGAAAACTTCCCTAACATGAGAAAGGAAATAGTCACTCAAATCCAGGAGGCACAGAGAGTCCCAGGCAGGATACACCTAAGGAGGAACACACTGAGACACATAGTAATCAAATTGACAAAAATTAAAGACAAAGAAAAAATAAAAAGCAACAAGAGAAAAGCAACAAATAATGTACAAGGGAACTCCCATAAGGTTATCAGCTGATTTCTCAACAGAAACTCTGCACACCAGAAGCGAGTGGCACAATATATTTAAAGTGGTGAAAGGGAAGAACCTACAACAAAGAATACTCTACCCAGCAAGGCTCTCATTCAGATTTGACAGAGAAATCAAAAGCATTACAGACAAGCAAAAGCTAGGTGAATTCAGCACCACAAGACCAGCTTTGTGACAAATACTAAAGGAACTTCTCTAGGCTGAAAAGAAAAGGCCACAACTAGCAACAAGAAGATGACGAATGGAAAGCTCACTGGTAAAGGCAAACATAAAGTAGAGGTAGGAAATCATCCACACACAAATATGATAACAAAACCAGCAATCATAGCTGTATTTACAATAGCCAGGACATGGAAGAAACCTAAGTGTCCATCGACAAATGAATGGATAAAGAAGATGTGGTACATGCATACAATGGAATATTACTCAGCCATTAAAAGAAATGAAATTGAGTTATTTGTAATGAGGTGCATGGACCTAGAGTCTGTCATACAGAGTGAAGTAAGTCAGAAAGAGAAAAACAAATACCACATGCTAACACATATATATGGAATCTAAAAAAAAAAAATGGTTCTGAAGAACCTAGGGGCAGGACAGGAATAAAGACACAGACATAGAGAATGGACTTGAGGACACGGGGAGGGGGAAGGGTAAGCTGGGACGAAGTGAGAGAGTGGCATGGACATATATACACTACAAATTGTAAAATACAAAGCTAGTGGGAAGCAGCTGCATAGCACAGGGAGATCAGCTCAGTGCTTTGTGACCACCTAGAGGGGTGGGATGGGGAGGGTGGGAGGGAGACCCAAGAGGAAGGAGATATGGGGATGTGTGTATATGTATAGCTGATTCACTTTGTTATAAAGCAGAAGCTAACACACCATTGTGGAGCAATTATACTCCAATAAAGATGTTTAAAAGAAAAAAGAAAACAGCAATCATGAGGAGAGTACAAATGCAAGATATTGGAAATGCATTTGAAATTAAAAGACTAACAACTTAAAACAATCTTATCTATATATAGACTGCTATATCAAAACCTCATGGTAACCACAAACCAAAAATCTATAATAGATATACACACAAAAAAGAAAAAGGAATCTGAACATAACACTAAATATGGTCACCAAACCACAAGAGAAGGGAACAAAAGAGGAAGGGAAGAAATAACACCTACAAAAACAAATCCAAAACAGTTAACAAAATGGCAATAAGAATATACATATCAATAATTACCTTAAATGTAAATGGATTAAATGCTCCAACCAAAAGATATAGACTGGCTGAATGGATACAAAAACAAGACCTGTTTATATGCCGCCTACAAGAGAGCCATTTCAGATCTAGGGATACTTACAGACTGAAAGTGAGGGGATGGAAAAAGTTATTCCATGCAAATAGAAATCAAAAGAAAGCTGTAGTAGTAATACTCATATGAGACAAAATAGATTTTAAACTAAAGATTGTTACAAGAGACAAGAAAGGACACTACCTAATGATGAAGTGATCAACCCAAGAAGAAGATACAACAGTTGTAAATATACATGGACCCAACATAGGAGCAACTCAATATATAAGGCAAATACTAACAGCCATAAAAGGAGAAATTAACAGTAACACAGTAATAGTGGGGGACTTTAACACTCCACTTTCATCAATGAACAGATCATCCAGACAGAAAATCAATAAGGAAACACAGGCCTTAAATGATACATTAGATCAGATGTACTTAATTGATATTTATAGAGCATTCCATCCAAAAGCAGCAGAATATACATTCTTCTCAGTGCACATGGAACATTTTCCAGGATTGATCACATGCTGGGCCACAAAATGAGGCTCAGTATATTTAAGAAAACTGAAATCGTATCAAGCATCTTTTCCAACTACAGCATTATGAGATTAGAAATCAACTACAAGAAAAAAAAACTAAAAAACACAAACACGTGGAGGCTAAACAATATGCTACTAAAAAACCAATGGATCACTGAAGTAATCAAAGAGAAAATCAAAAAATACCTAGAGACAAATGAAAATGAAAGCATGATGATCCAAAACCTATGGAATGCAGCAAATGCAGTTCTAAGAGGGAAGCAGCAACATAGCAATACAATCTGACCTCAGGAAACAAGAAAAATTATATAAAGAACCTAACCTTATACCTAAAGCAACTAGAGAAAGAAGAACAAAGAAAACCCAAAGTTAGTAGAAGGAAAGAAATCATAAGGATCAGAGCAGAAATAAATAAAATAGAGACGAAGAAAACAATAGAAAAGATCAATGAAACTAAAATCTGGTTCTTTGAAAAGATAAACAAAATTGATAAACCTTTAGCCATACTCATCAAGAAAAAAATGGAGAGGACTCAAATCAATAAAATTAGAAATAAAAAAGGAGAAGTTACAACGGACACTATAAAAATATTTATAAAGGATCATAAGAGACTACTACAAACAACTATATGCCAATAAAATGGACAACCTGAAGAAATGGACAAATTCTTAGAAAGGTATATTCTCCCAAGACTGAACCAGGAAGAAACAGAAAATATGAACAGACCATTCACAAGTACTGAAATTGAAACTGTGATTTTAAAACTCCCAACAAACAAAAGTTCAGGACCAGGGACTTCCCTGGTAGCACAGTGGTTGAGTGCCCACCTGCCAATGCAGAGGACACAGGTTTGATCCCTGGTCCGGCAGGATCCCATATGCCGTGGAGCAGCCAGGCCCGTGCATCACAAGTACTGAGCCTGTGCTCTAGAGCCTGCAAGCCACAACTACTGAGCCCACGCACCACAACTACTGAATAACACGTGCCCTAGAGCCTACACGCTGCAACTACTGCAGCCTCCGCACTCCAGGGCCCACGTGTCGCAACTACTGAGTCCACATGCTGCAACTACTGAAGCCCGTGCACCTAGAGCATGTGCTCTGCAACAAGAGAAGCTACCACAATGAGAAGCCCACGCACCGCAACAAAGAGTAGCCCCCGCTCGCCACAACTAGAGAAAGCCCGCACACAGCAATGAAGAACCAACACAGCCCAAAAAAAGGTCCAGGACCAGATGGCTTCAAAGGCAAATTTTATCAAACATTTAGAGAAGAGTTAACACCTATCCTTCTGAAACTATTCCAAAACATGGCAGTGGAAGGAACATTCCCAAACTCATTCTGTGAGGCCACCATCACCCTGATAGCAAAACCAGATAAAGATACCACACACACAAAAAAAATACAGGCCAATATCACTGAGGAACATAGACACAAAAATCCTCAACAAAATGCCAGCAAACCAAATCCAACAATATATTAAAAGGATCATACACTATGATCAAGTGGGATTGATACCAGGGACTCAAGGTTTTTTCAATATCTGCAAATCAGTCAGTGTGATACACCGCATCAACAAATTGAAGAATAAAATATGATCATCTCAATAGATGCAGAAAAAGCTTTTAACAAAATTCAACATTAAAAACTCTCCAGGGGGCTTCCCTGGTGGCGCAGTGGTTGAGAGTCCACCTGCCGATGCAGGGGACACGGGTTCGTGCCCCGGTCCGGGAAGATCCCACATGCCGCGGAGCGGCTGCGCCCGTGTGTCATGGCCGCTGAGCCTGCGCGTCCGGAGCCTGTGCTCCACAACGGGAGAAGCCACAACAGTGGGAGGCCCACGTAATGCAAAAAACAAAACAAAAACAAAAACAAAAACAAACAAAAAACACTCTCCAGGAAGTGGGCATAGAGGGAACATACCTCAACATAATAAAACCCATTTATGAAAAACCTACAGCTAACATCATACTCAATGGTGAAAAGCTGAAAGCATTTCCTCTAAGATCAGGAACAAGACAAGGGTGTCCATTCTCACCACTTTTATTCAACATAGTTTTGGAATTCCTAGTTACAGCAATCAGAGAAGAAAAAGAAAAAAAAGGAATCCAAATTGGAAAAGAAGTCAAACTATCACTGTTTGCAGATGACATGATACAATACATAGAAAATCCTAAAGATGCTACCAGAAAACTACTAGATCTCATCAATGAATTCGGTGAAGTTGCAGGTTACAAAATTAATACACAGAAATCTGTTGCATTTCTATACACTAACAAGGAAAGATCAGAAAGAAAAATTCAAGAAACAATCCCATTTACCATTGCATCAAAAAGAAAAAAATACCTAGGAATAAACCTACCTAAGAAGGCAAATACCTGTAATCCAAAAACTAAGAGACACTGATGAAAGAAACTAAATATGACACAAACAGATGGAAAGATATACCATGTTCTTGGATTGGAAGAATCAATATTGTCAAAATGACTATACCACCCAAGGCAATCTACAGATTCAATGCAATCCCTATCTAGTGGCATTTTTCACAAAACTAGAAAAAAAAACCTTAAAATTTGTATGGAGACACAAAAGACCCCGAATAGCCACAGCAATCTTGAGAAAGAAAAATGGAGCTGGAGGAATCAGGCTCCCCTGACTTCAGACTATAATACAAAGCTACAGTCATCAAAACAGTATTGGGCTTCCCTGGTGGTGCAGTGGTTGAGAGTCCGCCTGCCGATGCAGGGGACACAGGTTCGTGCCCCAGTCCGGGAAGATCCCACATGCCTTGGAGAGGCTGGGCCCGTGAGCCATGGCTGCTGAGCCTGCGCATCCGGAGCCTGTGCTCAGCAACGGGAAAGGCCACAGCAGTGAGAGGCCCGCTTACCACACACACACAAAAAAAACAGTATCATACTGGCACAAAAACAGAAATATAGATCAATGGAACAGGACAGAAAGCCCAGAAATAAACCCACACACCTATGGTCAATTAATCTATGACAAAGTGGGCAAGACTAAACAATGGAGAAAAGACAGTCTCTTCAATAAATGGTGTTGGGAAAACTGGACAGCTACATGTAAAAAAATGAAATTAGAACATTCTTTAACATCATACACAAAAATAAACACAAAATGTTTAATTCATTTTGACCTAAATGTAAGACCTGATACTATAAAACTCTTAGAGGAAAACATAGGAAGAACACTCTTTGACATAAATCACAGCAATATCTTTGTCAATCCATCTCCCAGAGTAATGGAAATAAAAACAAAAATAAACAAATGGGACCTAATTAAGCTCAAAAGTGTTTTCACAGCAAAGGAAACCATAAACAAAATGAAAAGACAACACTCAAAATGGGAGAAAATATTTGCAAACGATGCAACCTACAAGGGATTAATCTCCAAAATATACAAATAGCTCATGCAGCTCAATATCAAAAAAACAAATAACCCAAACAAAAAAATGGGCAGAAGACCTAGACATTTTTCCAAGGAAGACCAACAGATGGCCAAGAGGCACATCAAAGGATGCTTGCATTGACACCACATTATTAGAGAAACACTAATCAAACTACAATGACCTCACACTAGTCAGAATGGCTATCATCAAAAAGTCTACAAACAATAAATGCTGGAAAGGGTGTGGAGAAAGGGGAACTCTCCTACACTGTTGTTGGGAAGGTAAATTGGTACAACCACTATGGAGAACAGTACGGAGGTTCCTCAAAAAACTAAAAATAGAGTGCCATATGATCCAGCAATCCCACTCCTGGACATATATCCAGAGAAAATGATGGTTTGAAAAGATACATGCACCCCAATGTTCATTGCAGTGCTGTCTACAATATCCAAGACTTGGAAGCAACCTAAACATCCATCAACAGAGGAATGGATAAAGAAGATGTGATATATATATACAATGGAATTTACTCAGCCATTATAAAGAATGAAATCATGCCATTTGCAGCAACATGGATGGACCTAGAGATTGTCATACTGAGTGAAGTGAGACAGAGAAAGAGAAATATCGTATGATATAGCTTATATGTGGAATCTAAAAGGGAATGATACAAATGAATGTATTTACAAAACAGAAATTGACTCACAGACTTAGAAAATGAACTTATGGTTACCAGTGGGGGAAGAGTGGAGGGAAGGGATAGTTAGGGAGTTCGGGACTGACATGTACACACTGCTATATTTAAAAAGGATAACCAACAAGGAGCTACTGTATAGCACAGGGAACTCTGCTCAATGTTATGTGGCAGCCCTGATGGGAGGGGAGTCTGGGGGAGAATGGATACATGTATATGTATGGCTGAGTCACTTTGCTGTGCACCTGAAACTATCACAGCATTGTTATTTGGCTATACTCCAATATAAAAGGTTAAAAAAAATAGATAACCAGCAAGGACCTACTGTACAGCATAGGGAACTCTGCTAAATATTCTGTAATAACCTAAATGCGAAAAGAATTGAAAAAAGAATAGATACACGTATATGTATAACTGAATCACTTTGCTGTACACCTGAAACTAACACAACATTGTTAATCAACTATACTCCAATATAAAATAAAATTTTTTTTAAAAAAGAAAGTAAAAGAAAAGTGTGTCAGGAGCTACTCTGAAGCTAAGCAAGGGAAAATTCTCAGCTTCTCACAACATATCATACTCTGGTCCCCAGACTCTGAAAGCCTCCAGCTCCACACCTCATTACCCTCCTCCCAATCATCTCTTAGGGAGATTCGCTGCCCTAGGCAACAGAGGCTCAGAAATGGGGGATGGGAAGAAGGGAAGATGTTCCATTCCTGGCATGCTTAGTCGGACCCCTGAACATATTTCCCTGTAAAAATACTGCTTGTTGAATGGCCACGTCTTAGAGTTCTGCTGGAACTCCACTTCAAAGCATTATAGGTTAAATATAGCTAACCACCATGTACAACATGGTTTCTATGGAGAATGCATTCTGAGTTCCACATAACTCACTTCTACAAACAAACCACTGGAATTCTGGCATTCCAACAGGGGGACTGCCTGTGCAACTCTCAAATGAGAGAGGAAGATATATTAATGTGTTTGGGGACTGTTGGCTTCATCAGACAAGGAAAGATTGTGTGTCCTTTTTGCTTGAGAGCCTTCTTATATTGCCTCCTGATCATTCTAGAGATAAAGAAATACAAGAGAACAAGTAAAATATAAGAGAATGAGTAAAAGTCGGAAGGAGGTATAATTTTAGCTTCTTTGGGCATTTTGGTCATGAAAACTACTAAAGCAAATTGGATAAAAGTAAGCTCAGAAAATTAAGTTTACCTAAATTCAGATTATTAAACTGTACTTTAGCCACTTTAGTATAATTGTGGGGGGGTGGAATTGGGGGGAAGTGGAGAAAATGACTCATGCAGTCTTCTTACTGAAGCTGAAAGTCTAGTAAACTCTGAAAAGATGCCAATACTAAGTGAGCTATAGCTCACTGTTTATGTGCAAGCTTAGACACCAAATCATATTTATCCTTTTTGGGGGCCCTTAGCAAAACAAAACATTTAACTTCTAGTACCTGGAAATATTTCTACATTGCAAGTTTTTTTCTGGGAAAAAAAAAAACACCATGATTTGAAAATAGCAAGAGACAAAACAGGCTTTTAAAAATGATTCTTAAGTAATTAACATTTTCACATATAAGATATGTCTGGCAAATATTTAAAGAGCATTTGTAAGTGTCCGGACAGTGATTTTTTTAAAAAGTCCAATAAACCTTGATATCATTCATCTGAGCACTTCCTATGTGCTAAGGACTTTACTTCTATTATGTTCTTTACTCCTCACTAAAGTCCTTTAAGGAAGAAAGTAACTCTCCCATTTCATAAATGAGAAACTTAAGGCGGAGAGACTAAAGAACTTGCCCAAGTCTTCGAAGCCTGCAAATGGCAGAGTGGACACTTGAATCCAGGTGCATCTAACTCAAAGCCAGGCTCTTAGCTACTCTGCTGCCTCCCTAATGGCAGAAGTCCAGCTGCCACTATTAAACATTAGCCATTATTACCAAGGATTGCCTTGGGGCATCTTTATAGGGCAAGTATCACGTGCAAAACACTCCCAAAGGGTTTCTCTGTAGGAAAGAGT
>NW_006778123.1:746035-768524 GCF_000442215.2 Lipotes vexillifer | reverse complement strand
AGAGTGCACTTGCCAGAGGAAGGTGTTTTTGAATATTATTACCAGTAACAAATCCTTAAAATTAATCTATACTTTTTGTGCAATTAACGATCTTTAAGCAAGTACCTTTTTAGAAATAGACCATGAATAATGCAATCTGCATAAAAATAAGCACAATGTCTTATAGGGATATAGGTGTCCTGCTTGGGGGAGCTGGCGAACAGAGGGGGGACAGGCAAACACAGGTGCATGCATGTGTGCACACACATGCGTCCACCTTGAGGAGTGGTTCTGTTATCACCCAAGAGAAAGAGGGAGTCATGGTATGTTCTAGTTCCATCTCTAGCCTGGTCATTATTACCGTAGTTACCACTGGGCAATAGGGTCTCAATTGCTTTTAGTCGAGTAGGCAATTCAACTCCAAAATTCCACCTTGCGAGTTTGCTTTTTATGGCTAATCCTGGAATCTATTTTCTTAGCTTCAATTCCCTAAAACACAGAGCCTGAGGCAAAGCTTTTGTGCTACTGTTTTATTGGGAGTGCAAATCCAGGGAAGCAAGAGGAAAAATGAGAAGTCAGCCAGGGAAGGAGAGAAGGCAAATACAAAGTAGAGCATTACTAAGTTGACCACAGCTTCATAAGGCATACAGTGGATTGTCCAGCGGTCATGGGACCTCTCTAGAAAAGCCATAAGAACCACTGTGTCTTGAAATCACCCATTAGGGAGAAGAAAGGTAGGCAATTTATCTACTGATTCCTTCCTGTTTCCTACTGTATTTAGACAGGTTTGCCTCATATAGCATTAATGCCCCTGCACTTCTACATTCCCTCTGGACATCCACTGGTTCCAGATGGATCAGACAGGCCATAGAGTTACTGTGATAAGCAGCCAAGAACAATGGAACATAATAGATCTGAGAAGACATATAACCTAGGTCTTATGTACCCATAGCACAAATAGGGGAAAATGTCATCTCACAGCTAGAGCCATTCAGAGTTATTTTTAAAACTCACAAAGAGAAACAAAGCTGGATGCTAGTTAAAGGCAGTAAAGACAGATTTACTCAGTAACTACTGCTGTAGTTAAGGGAGTCCAGTGTAAACCAAGCTCAATTTTGATCCATGTAGAGGTGACTGGGCATTTTAAAGGGAGAATGAGGAAGTAGACAAAGAGAATACATAGGAGCTCAACAGAGTCAGGGAAGAGGGAAATTACAAAAAGTGGGTAGGGAGGTTGGTCAGTATGATTAGGCCATCTGAGTTTTCTAACTGGTTCTTATTGAAGTTAGTTACCCTCCCACAGAGACTGGGAGACAGGGGCCCTATCTTCAGATGTTGACTGAAACAGTAAATTCTTTTGGCAGATTGAGTTTTCCCAGGCAGGTACTTAAGAGGGGGGCTTGAACATCCCAGGTATATGGCCTTGAGCTGTTAGAAACCATGCTTTTGTTCAAGAGTTTGTTCAGGTCTCTTAGTGTGGAAGGCAGTGAATGAAATTGTTTGTGCTGAGGGTCTGCAGTCCCTATAGGCCAAGTTTAAGGCCTAATTGAAAAGAGGGCTCAAAGGAACCTAAATTTGGTCAAGGAAACAGTCTTTGTCAGTACATCCAACTAAGGACTATGATACATATCCCTATCTGACATCAGCCAGTTTTGTAGGCTAGAACATCCCATACTACAGATGCAAAAGCAAGTCTTATAAAGGTGGTACATTTTACTGCAACACTTCTGTCTTTTATTTCAACCATTTTTTAACTTCCTGAGGGATGATGACAATGTTAAATGAGAAGATGCATATAAGAAAGCGTTCAATAAATGTTAGTTCCCTTACCTGTTAAACTTTACCAAGAGAACTTCTTTGCTCCCAAGGGTGATTTCCTCACAAGATGACCTCTTCAGTGGAGCCCTGGCCTTTCAGACAGATGCTCATGTACATTTATTTCCACACGTCTCTAAGAAGATTGGGGCCTTTAACAGTTCAGGCCTGACTCACAGATGGAAGCCTCAGCCACCTTAAAATAAGACCCCTACTAGAGCTGCAGATAGTCTCTTCAGATTTCAACTCTGTCCTGACCTCTGGGCATTCTCTTCTGACATCCACTGACTCCAGCAGGCCAGCCCTTGCTCTCCAAGCTAACTCAGTGTCCTAGAGCCCTAGATAGGAAAAAAAGTTCAGAAACCCCAGTAAGAAAATTATCTTCCTTTGCAGTTGAGTACCAAGCGTGACAAAACAGCAAGAAAACCTGATAAAGATCCCCTCACCCTCGACTCTGCTCTATAAGATACTGGTTAGATATACTGCAATTAGTCAAGATTAATTAAGCTCCTAAACCTCCAGAGGTGTTAATGAGATAACTCTGGTTTCCTATGGTACAGAGAGAAATGGGTATTTTGTTGTCGTTGTTGTTGTTGCTGCCACTATTTTAGGGGATAACAGGCATTACCTCCTATTTATTATAAATTCATGTTTTAGTATCATTGACTTATTAGAGATATAATTTTTAAAGAACAGTTTCCTTCATTTAACTGGCTGTTGGTTTATTTAAATTCAGTTTAATGGCAAAGCCACCTGCGTAAAAACTGAGAGGTTGCCCCTCTGAAATTGTTTAATACAGATACACAGTCAAAAATCACAGTTACCTCTGAATCCTAACCCAACTCTGAAAAACCTACCTGGTGTGCTTCAGAGGATCTACCCCCTACTGTTAAGATGCATTTGGACTTTTCAAACATCTAGCTTCAATTTTTTAAAAGAAATCTGAATATTAGATTGTGAAAATCTCTATCACAGAAAACCTGGACCAAGAGAATTATTTTCCGAAGAGTCATTTCTCTAGTAATAATACATTGGATCAAGGAGGGAAAATAACCTAGATGGGTTATTTTGTTATCTTAACCAAATTTTGTTAGAAGACTGTGGGCAAATGAGAATCATAGAATCTCATCCTTAAGGTAAATATTTTGACTAATCACCTGCCTAACAAATGCTTGGTTGGTATTTTGCAGGTTATTGGGACTTGTCCCAAATCAGAATCTATTAGAATAGTGTGTAAAGAATCTGCATTTTTTTTTTTTTTTTTTTTTGCGGTACGCGGGCCTCTCACTGTTGCGGCCTCTCCCGTCGCGGAGCACAGGCTCCGGACACGCAGGCTCAGCGGCCATGGCTCACGGGCCCAGCCGCTCCGTGGCATGTAGGATCCTCCCAGACTGGGGCACGAACCCGTGTCCCCTGCGTCGGCAGGCAGACACTCAACTACTGTGCCACCAAGGAAGCCCCGTGCATTTTTAACAGGCTATCCAAGTCATTATTATGGCCATTGAAGTTTGAGAACTAGGGTAGAAGGAGGTAAGCACTCTCATACACTGCTGATAAGAGGGCAAATCAATAGAACTTTGTTGGAAGGCAGTTTAGTAGAAACTCTCTCAACCAACCCTGGATTAATTACGTTATTAGATAAACTGCACTCTATTCTTTCTATAAAACACACTGCTGGCCAGGACCCATCAAGTCCTTGATACCAGTATACTAGTATTTGATCTGCCCTTACCATTCTGAATTATCTGCTTACCAAAAGTCAGGGTTTTTTATAAAATAAAAAATAAAAAAAAAAACTTTTATGCCAATTATACCTTTTTTTAAAAGATTTATTTATTTTTATTTATTTTTGACCACGTTGGGTCTTTAGCTGCCACGCGGGCTCTTCGTTGCAGCACACAGGCTTCTCTCTAGTTGTAGCAAGCGGGCTTCTCTCTAGTTGTGATGTGTGGGTTTTCTCTCTCTAGTTGTGGCACAGGCTCCAGGGTGCGTGGGCTCTATAGTTTGTGGCACGCAGGCTCCCTAGTTGAGGTGCGCGAGCTCAGTAGTTGTGGCGGGTGGGCTTAGTTGCCTGGTGGCATGTGGGATCTTAGTTCCCTGACCAGGGATCGAACTGCATCCCCTGTATTGTAAGGCGTTTTCTTTACCACTGGACCACCAGGGAAGTCCCTGTACTTGTTTTATAATTATGTTATTTGATCAATATTATGTAAAAGAAAAGAAGAGTTCTTTCAGGGAAAACTAATTTGAATGATTTGGACAGATTCTAAAGGCACACATACAAATGTTGTCAAATTAGGGGTAACAGAACGGAATACTACTCAGCCATAAAAAAGAATGAAATTTTGCCATTTGCAACAACATGGATGGACTGATACTACTCAGCCATAAAAAAGAATGAAATTTTGCCATTTGCAACAACATGGATGGACTGGAGGGTATTATGCTAAGTGAAATAAGTCAGACAAATAAAGACAAATACTATATGATATCACTTATATGTGAAATCTAAAAATTAAAACAAACTAGTGAATATAACAAAAAGAAGCTGACTCATAGATATAGAGAACTAGTGGTTACCAGTGGGAAAAGGGAAAGGGGGAGGGGCAATATAGGGGTAGGGGATTAAGAGGTACAAACTATTTATTATGTATAAAATAAGCTACAAGAATATATTGTACAATACAGGGAAAATATCAATATTATATAATAACTATAAATGGAGTATAACTTAAAAAATTGTTAATTACTATATTGTAGACCTATAACTTATATAATACCGTGCATCAACTATGTTTCAATTAAAAAATTAAATTAAAAAGAAAATGGGGTTATAGATAATAAACAATTAAAATGAGATAAAGTTTTTTTTATACAAAATTCACTTTTCTTTACTACCAGAACTTGTTTAAAAAACTACAGTCTAATGCCTTTAATTGACAATTGAGAAGTTTAAGCTATTTGTTAGAGAACATCTATGTCTAATTACAAAGGTTATTAAAATCAATTGAGAAAAAAAGGGAAAACTACAAATCTTAAATAATTCATTTGGAGGTCATTTATCCAAAAAACATTACATGAAACTTTAATCAAGGGTCCCATTGTCAAAACAATAACAACAAATTCCTTATATCTGTCTGTTTCTGTTTTGCATATAGATTCATTTGTATGATTTTTACATTCCACATATAAATGATATCATATAGTATTTGCCTTTATCTGGCTTACTTCACTAAGTATAATATTCTCCATGTTGCTGTAAATGTATTTCATTCTTTTTTATGGCTAATATTTTATTACATATATATAGTAATATACACACACACATTCTTTTTTGTAAAATTTTATTTTATGTTTTTGTACAGCAGGTTCTTATTAGTTATCTATTTTATACATATTACTGTATATATGTCAATCCCAATCTCCCAATTCATACCACCACCAGCACCATTTCCCCCCACCACATGTTTTCCCCCCTTGGTGCCCATATGTTTGTCCTCTACATCTGTGTCTCTATTGCTGCAAACAGGTTCATCTGTACCATTTTTCTAGATTCCACATATATGCATTAATATACAATATTTGTTTTACTCTTTCTGACTTACTTCACTCTGTATGACAGTCTCTAGGTCCATCTACATCTCTAAAAATGACCCAATTTCATTCATTTTTATGGCTAAGTAATATTCCATTGTATACATGTACCACATCTTCTTTATCCATTTGTTTGTCAATGCGCATTTAGGTTGCTTCCATGACCTGGATATTGTAAATAGTGCTGCAGTGAATATTGGGGTGCATGTGTCTTTTTGAATTATGGTTTTCTTTGGGTATATGCCCAGCAGTGGGATTGCTGGGTCATATGGTAATTCTATTTTTAGTCTTTTAAGGAACCTCCATGCTTTGTTTTGTTTTGTTTTGTTTTTTGGTACGTGGGCCTCTCACTGCTGTGGCCTCTCCTGTTGCGGAGCACAGGCTCTGGACGTGCAGGCTCAGCAGCCATGGCTCACGGGCTCAGCCGTTCTGCGGCATGTGGGATCTTCCCGGGCCAGGACACGAACCCGTGTCCCCTGCATCGGCAGGCGGACTCTCAACCACTGCGCCACCAAGGAAACCCTCTCACTGTAGTTTTGATTTGCGTTTCTCTAATAATTAGTGATGTTGAGCAGCTTTTCATGTGCCTCTTGGCCATCTGTGTGTCTTGTTTGGAGAAATGTCTATTTAGGTGTTCTGCCCATTTTTGGATTGGTTTGTTTGTTTTTTTAATATTGAGCTGCATGAGCTGTTTATATTTTTTGGAGATTAATCTTTTGTCCATTAATTCATTTGCAAATATTTTCTCCCATTCTGAGGGTTGTCTTTTTTTGTTTATGGTTTCCTTTGCTGCGCAAAAGCTTTGAAGTTACATTACGTCCCATTTGTTTATTTTTGTTTTTACTTCCACTACTCTAGGAGATGGGTCAAAAAAGATCTTGCTGTGTTTTATATCAAAGAGTGTTCTTCCTATGTTTACCTCTAAGAGTTTTATAGTGCCGGTCTTACATTTAGTCCTTTAATCCATTCTGGGTTTATTTTTGTGTATGGTGTTAGGGAGTGTTCTAATTTCATTCTTTTACATGTACCTGTCCAGTTTTCCCAGCACCACTTATTGAAGAGGCTGTCTTTTCTCCATTGTATATCCTTGCCTCCTTTGTCATAGATTGCTTGACCATAGGTGTGTGGGTTTATCTCTGGGCTTTCTATCCTGTTACATTGATCTATATTTCTATCTTTGTGCCAGTACAATATTGTCTTGATTACTGTAGCTTTGTAGTATAGTCTGAAGTCAGGGAGTCTGATTCCTCCAGTTCTTTTTTTTTTTCTTTCTCAAGATTGCTTTGGCTATTCAGGGTCTTTTGTGTCTCCATACAAATTTTAAGATTTTTTTGTTCTAGTTGTGTAAAAAATGCCATTGGTAATTTGATAGGGATTGCACTGGATCTGTAGATTGCTTTGGGTAGTATAGTCATTTTCACAATATTGATTCTTCCAATCCGAGAACATGGTATATCTCTCCATCTGTTTGTGTCATCTTTGATTTCTTTCATCAGTGTCTTATAGTTTTCTGAGTACAGGTCTTTTACCTCTTTAGGTAGGTTTATTCCTAGGTATTTTATTCTTTTTGTTGTAATGGTGAATGGGATTGTTTCCTTAATTTCTCTTTCTGATCTTTCGTTGTTAGTGTATAGGAATGCAAGAGATTACTGTGCATTAATTTTGTATCCTGCAACTTTACCAAATTCATTGATTAGCTCTAGTAGTTTTCTGGTGGCATCTTTAGGATTATCTGTGTATAGTATCATGTAATCATCAGTGACAGTTTTACTTCTTCTTTTCCAATTTGTATTCCTTTTATTTCTTTTTCTTCTCTGATTGCTGTGACTAGGACCTCCAAAACTATGTTGAATAATAGTGACAAGAGTGGACATCCTTGTCTTGTTCCTGATCTTAGAGGAAATGCTTTCAGTTTTTCACCATTGAGAATGATGTTGGCTGTGGGTTTGTCGTATATGGCCTTTATTATGTTGAGGTATATTCCCTCTATGCCGTCTTTCTGGAGAGTTATTTCCTAAACGGGTGTTGAATTTTGTCAAAAGATTTTCTGCATCTATTGAGATGATCATATAGTTTTTATTCTTCAATTTGTTAATATGGTGTATCATATTGATAGATTTGTATATATTGAAGAATCCTTGCATCCCTGGGATAAATCCCACTTGATCATGGTGCATGATCCTTTTAATGTGTCGTTGGATTCTGTTTGCTAGTATTTTGTTGAGGATTTCTGCATCTATATTCATCAGTGATATTGGTCAGAAATTTTCTTTTTTTGTAGTATCTCTGTCTGGTTTTGGGATCAAAGTGATGGTGGCCTTGTAGAATGAGTTTGGGAGTGTTCCTTCCTCTGCATTTTTTGGGAAGATTTTCAGAAGGATGGGTGTCAGCTCTTCTCTAAATGTTTGATAGAATTCACCTGTGAAGCCATCTGGTCCCAGATTTTTGTTTATTGGAAGATTTTTAATCACAGTTTCAATTTCATTACTTGTGATTGGTCTATTCATAGTTTCTATTTCTTCCTGGTTAAGTCTTAGAAGGTTGTACTTTTCTAAGAATTTATCCATTTCTTCTAGGTTGTCCATTTTATTGGCAGAGTTGCTTGTAGTAGTCTCTTATGATGCTCTGTATTTCTGTGGTGTCCGTGATAACTTCTCCTTTTTCAATTCTGACTTTATTGGTTTGAGTCCTCTTCCTCTTTTTCTTGATAAGTCTGGCTAAAGGTTTATCAACTGTGTCTGTCTTCTCAAAGAACCAGCTTGTAGTTTTATTGATCCCTGCTATTGTTTTCTTTGTTTCTATTTCACTTATTTCTGCTCTGATCTTTATGATTTCTTTCCTTCTGCTAACTTTGGGTTTTGTTTGTTCTTCTTTCTCTAGTTACTTTAGGTGTAAGGTTAGATTGTTTATTTGAGATTTTTCTTGTTTCTTGAGGTAGGCTTGTATTGCTATAAACTTCCCTCTTAGAACTGCTTTTGCTTCATCCCATAGGTTTTGGATAGTGGTGTTTTCGTTGTCATTTGTCTCTAGGTGTTTTCTGATTTCCTCTTTGATCAGTGATCTCTTGGTTATTTAGTAATGTATTTTTTAGCCTCCATGTGTTTTTGTTTTTTACATTTTTTTTCCCGTAATTGATTTCTAATCTCATAGCACTGTGGTCGGAAAAGATGCTTGATATGATTTCAAATTTCTTAAGTTTACCAAGGCTTGATTTGTTACCCAAGTTGTGACCTATCCTAGAGAATGTTCCATGTGCACTTGCGAAGAAAGTGTAATCTGCTGTTTTTGGATGGAATGTCCTATAAATATCTATTTAATCTATCTGTTCTATTGTGTCATTTAAAGCTTGTGTTTCCTTATTAATTTTGTTTGGTGATCTGTCCATTGGTGTAAGTGAGGTGTTAAAGTCCCCCACTATTATTGTGTTACTGTCAATTTCCTGTTTTATAGCTGTTAGCAGTTGCCTTATGTATTGAGGTGCTCCTATGTTGGGTGCATAGATATTTATAATTGTTATATCTTCTTCTTGGATTGATCCCTTGATCATTACATAGTGTCCTCCCTTGTCTCTTGTAATATTCTTTATTTTAAAGTCTATTTTATCTGATATGAGTATTGCTACTCCAGCTTTCTTTTGATTTCCTCTGCATGGAATATCTTTTTCCATCCCCTCACTTTTAGTCTGTATGTGTTCCTAGGTCTGAAGTGGGTCTCTTGTAGACAGCATATATATGGGTCTTGTTTTTGTATCCACTCAGCAAGCCTGTGTCTTTTGGTTGGACCATTTAATCCATTCACATTTAAGGTGATTATCAATTTGTATGTTCCTATTACCATTTTCTTAATTGTTTTGTGTTTGTTTTTGTAGGTCCTTTTCTTCTCTTGTGCTTCCCACTGAGAGAAGTTCCTTTAGCATTTGTTGTAGAGCTGGTTTGGTGGTGCTGAATTCTCTTAGCTTTTGCTTATCTGTAAAGCTTTTGATTTCTCTGTTCAATCTGAATGAGATCCTTGCCAGGTAGAATAATCTTGCTTGTAGGTTCTTTCCTTTCAGCACTTTAAATATATCGTGCCACTCCCTTCTGGCTTGTAGAGTTTCTGCTGAGAAATCAGCTGTTAACCTTATGGGAGTTCCCTTGTATATTATTTCTTGTTTTTCCCTTGTTGGTTTTAATAATTTTTCTTTGTCTTTAATTTTTGTCAATTTGATTACTATGTGACTCAGTGTGTTTCTCCTTGGGTTTATCCTGCCTGGGACTCTTTGTGCTTCCTGGACTTGGGTGGCTATTTCTTTTCCCATGTTAGGGAAGTTTTTTAATATAATCTCTTCAAATATTTTCTCAGGTCCTTTCTCTCTCTCTTCTCCTTCTGGGATCCCTATAATGCAAATGTTGGTGCGTTTAATGCTCTCCCAGAGGTCTCTTAGGCTGTCTTCACTTCTTTTCATTCTTTTTTCTTTATTCTGTTCCATGGCAGTGAATTCCACCATTCTGTCTTCCAGGTCACTTATCCATTCTTCTGCCTCAGTTATTCTGCTATTGATTACTTCTAGTGTATTTTTCCTTTCAGTTATTGTATTGTTCATCTCTGTTTGTTTGTTCTTTAATTCTTCTAGGTGTTTGTTCTTTAATTCTTCTAGGTCTTTGTTAAACATTTCTTGCATCTTCTCAATCTTTGCCTCCATTCTTTTTCTGAGGTCCTAGATCATCTTCACTATCATTATTCTGAATTCTTTTTCTGGAGAGTTGCCTATTTCCACTTTGTTTAGTTGTTTTTCTGGGGTTTTATCTTGTTCCTTCATCTGGTACATAGTCCTCTGCCCTTTCATTTTGTCTATCTTTCTGTGAATATGGTTTTCGTTCCACAGGCTGAAGAACTGTAGTTTTTCTTGCTTCTGCTCTCTGCCCTCTGGTAGATGAGGCTATCTAAGAGGCTTGTGCAAGCTTCATGATATATACGACATCTTCTTCAGCCAATCATCTGTTGATGGGCCCTTGTGTTGTTTCCATGTATTGGCTATTGTAAATAGTGCTGCTATATCTTTTCAAATTAGAGTTTTCATCTGTTTGTATATATACCTGGGAGTGGGATTGCTGGATCATATGGCAACTGTATTTTTAGTGTTTTAAGGAACCTACTATACTATTTTCCATTGTGGTTGTACCAATTTACATTCCCACCAACAGTGTGGGTAGGTTCCCTTTTCTCCACACCCTCTATGGCATTTATTATTTGTAGTTTTTTTTTTTTTTTCTTCAGTATGCGGGCCTCTCACTGCTGTGGCCTCTCCCGCTGTGGAGCACAGGCACCGGACACACAGGCTCAGTGGCCATGGCTCACGGGCCCAGCTGCTCCACGGTATGTGGGATCTTCCCAGACCGGGGCACAAACCCATGTCCCCTGCATCGGCAGGCAGATTCTCAACCACTGCACCACCAGGGAAGTCCCTGTAGACTTTTTGATGACAGCCATTCTGACAGGCATGAGGTGATATCTCACTGTGGTTTCAATTTGCATTTCTCTAATAATTAGAGGTGTTCAGCTTCTCTTCATGTGCCTGTTGGCCACCTGTATGTCTTCCTTGGAGAAATACCTACTTAGGTCTTCTGCCCATTTTTTGATTGGGTCATTTGTTTATTTCAATGTTGAGTTATATGTAGTGTTTGTATATTTTGGATATTATCCCTTTGTTAGTCACATCGTTTGCAAACATTGTTTCTCAGTCCATAGGTTGTCTTTTCATTTTGTTTGTTGTTTCCTTTCCTATGCAAAAGCTTTTAAGTTTGATTACGTCCCATTTGTTTATTTTTGTTTTTATTGCTTTTGCCTTGGGAGACTGATTGAAGAATATATTGCTATGATTTATGTCAAAGAATGTTACGCCTATGTTCTCCTCTAGGAGTATTATGGTTTCAGGTCTTACATTTAGGTCTTTAAACCATTTTGAGTTTATTTTAGTATATGGTGCAAGGGAGTGTTCTTATTTCATTGATTTGCAGGTAGCTGTTCAACTTTTCCTACAACACTTGTTGAAGACATGGTCTTTTCTCCATTGTATTGTCTTGCCTACTTTATCATAGATTAATTGACCATAGGTGCATGGGTTTATTTCTGGACTCTCTATTCTAGTCCATTCATCTACATGTCTAGGGAAGGATTATGCCTCCAGCTTTGTTCTTTTTCCTCAGGATTGCTTTGGCAATTCTGAGCCTTTTGTGGTTCCATATAAATTTTAGGATTATTTCTTCTAGTTCTGTGAAAAATGTCATGAGTATTTTGATAGGGATTGCATTAAATCTGTAGACTGCTTTGGGTAGTATGGCCATTTCAACAATATTAATTCTTCCAATCCAAGAGCATGGGATATCTTTCCATTTCTCTGAATCATCTTCAATTTTCTTTATCAATTTTCATAGTTTCAGTATATAGGTCTTTCATCTCCTAGGTTAAGGTTATTCCTAGGTATTTTTTTGATGTGACTTTAAATGGGGAGGATGTAGTGTCCTGTAGATATCAATTTCATGTAATTTGTCTATTGTGTCATTTAGGACCTCTGTTTTCTTTTTTCATTTATTTATTTATTTATTTATGGCTGCGTTGGGTCTTCATTGCTGTGCACTGGCTTTCTCTAGTTGCAGCAAGCAGGGGCTACTCTTCATTGCGGTGTGTGGGCTTCTCATTGCGATGGCTTCTCTTGTTGTGGAGCATGGGCTCTAGGCACATGGGCTGCAGTAGTTGCAGCATGTGAACTCAGTAGTTGTGGTTTGCGGCCTCTAGAGTGCAGGCTCAGTATTTGTGGTGCATGGGCTTAGTTGCTCTGTGGCATCTGGGATCTTCCCAGACCATGGCTCGAACCCATATCCCCTGCATTGGCAGGCAGATTCTTAACACTGTGCCAGCAGGAAAGTCCAGGACCTCTGTTGCCTATTGAATTTCTGTCTGCATGATTTGTTCATTGATGTCAGTGGGGTATTAAAGTCTCCTACTATTGTTGTGTTATTGTCAGTTTCTCCCTTTATGTTTGTTGGTATTTTATAGATTTAGGTGCACCTATATTGAGTGCATATATGTTAACAACTGTAATATTCTCTTCTTATATTGATCCCTTTATCATTATATAATGCCCTTCTTTGTCTTTCTTTATGGCCTTTGTTTTAAAGTCTATTTTGTCTGATATGAGTATTGCTACTCCTGCTTTCTTATAATTTCTATTTGCATGAAAAAATCTTCTTCCATCCCCTCACTTTCAGTTTGTGTGTGTCTTTCACACTGAAGTGAGTCTCTTGTAGGCAGTATATTATAGGTTCTTGGTTTTTTTTTTAATCCAATCTGCCATTCTATGTCTTTTGATTGGAGCATTTAGTTCATTGACATTTAAATTAATTATTGATAGGTATGTTCTTATTGCCATTTTAATCCTTGTTTTATAGTTCTTCTTTGCTCATTTCTCCTTTTGGTTTTTCCTTTTGTGGTTTTATGGGTTTCTTTTGTAGTATTCTTGAGTTCCTTTATTTTTGGTTTTTGTGAATCTATTGCATATATTTGATTTGTGGTTACCATGGAGTTCAAGTATGTTGTGACCCATAACTATATCTACTTGCTTTAAACTGATAGCCATTTGAGCTCAAACACATTCTAAAAGATCTTCACTTTTATACTCCCCTTCCCCACACTTTGTGAATTTGGTGCCATATTTTATATCTTCATGCTTATCCTTTCACTGTTAATTGTAGTTATAATTGCTTTTATGACTTATTTTTATTGTATTTTAATCTATGCACTGGCTTATTTAAGTTATCCTCAATTCTCTTATATATGTGTCTTTCCTATTATGATTTTCCCTTTCCTATAGATTCTTGCTTGTTTTCTATTTTGCGAAGACCCTTCAATATTTCTGTTACGGTAGGTTTACTATTGCTGAATTCTTTTAATTTTTTTCTTGTCTGAGAAATTCTTTATCTCTCCTTCTATTCTAAACAATAATCTTTTGGGGTAGAGTATGTTAGGTTGCAGGTTTTCCGTTTTAAGGACTTTGAATATATGTTACTCCCTGCAATAGACTTTTATTATTGCTTCATAGACTTTTGAAGTGCATTTATTTACCAGTGTCAGAGTGGGAAAAAATGAAAATGGAATGACTTTCTCTTTTGATTTTCATAAACCATTCTAGGAACGATTAAAGTGAGGCATACAGGATATAAACATTTCCTTTGTCCCAGAAAACATCGTTGAGCAGCAATGACAAAAATATCTTACCTGGATTTTCAACAAAATTAAGATATTTGCAGTAGACATTATCTGTGGTTATAGTTGCTGGAGAAAAGGAACAGATTATAAATTTTTCTAACTTGAATTTTGAAAAGTAAATTAAAAATATCTTTTATATCTATAACTTTATGTGATCATGATATCATATTTTAAACCCTAATGAAAGGTTTGGATTTTCAGAATAGGGAGAATTTCTGAGAACAAGCACACCAAAACTTGCCAGCATACAAGAGCCACTCCAGATTTGCAGACAAACCAGCCAAGCAACCACAGGCTTCTTCTCTTGCATTCACATATCAGGAAAGCCAAATCAGAACAATTATTTTTCAAAACAGTTTGTCTCAGTACACTCTTTTTTTTCTAAAACCAATATCTATTCTTAAGATAAAACATACGTACAGATTCTGTCTCTTTTGGTTATGTATACAAAACTCTTTCTTTTCTCACTACCTATTTTTAGAAACTATTAATTTGAATTATTGAGTTCTTTGTTTTTTAAGGAAAACATTTCATCTTAACTGTCTAGCTTTAGAAAGCAAAATTCTTTACTTAAGCTATTTTAGGATTTATCTGATTTACTAAAAGGAAAAAGAGCTCTGAAGATAATCTCATCTAGTTTTTTTTTCTTTTTTTTGCAAAGTAAAAAAGATCAGATCATTGTATTCTTTCTCACAGCGTTTTTTTCTTTCTTTTTTTTTTTTGCGGTATGCGGCCTCTCACTGTTGTGGCCTCTCCCGTTGCCGAGCAACAGGCTCCGGACGCGCAGGCTCAGCGGCCATGGCTCACAGGCCCAGCCACCGCGCGGCATGTGGGATCTTCCCGGACCGGGGCACGAACCCGCGTCCCCTGCATCGGCAGGCGGGCTCTCAACCACTGCGCCACCAGGGAAGCCCCTCACAGCGTTTTTTTCTATGCAGTTATTTTTTCTTATCTATTTGTCAGTGAGCTTACTAACATTTTAGATAATTGCATTTTCTAAGATTAATATTCAACATGTGGCTATAATTCATTCAACTCTTAGCAATCTGAGGTTCTACCTGGCTGAAGTAAATTTTAAATTCCTAAATTAGTTCTGGGTTTTTTTTTAATAGCATTTCATCCTTTACTTAAGGTATTTTGCTATTTGTAATTAGTAGTAAATTGTAATCCTAAAAGGAAAGTGAATAGTAAGACAATTTTAAGTTCATGGGTGTAGCATTATCCCATAGACTGAATTGTGTCCTCCTCCCCCAGAATTTATATGTTGAAGTCCTAATCCCCAATGTGACTGTATTTGGAGATAAAGCCTTTAAAGAGGTAACTAAGGTTAAATAGGCCATAAGGGTAAGATTCTAATCCAACATGATATCGTTATAAGAAGAAGAGGAAACACCAGGGGTGCACCAACACAGAAAAAAGACCATATGAACACACAGTGAGAAGACAGCTATCTGAAAGCCAAGGAGAGAGGCTTAGGAGAAACCAAACCTGTGGATACCTTGATCTTGGACTTCCATCTCCTAACTGTGAGAAAATAAATTTCATTTGTTTAAGCCACCCAAGCTTGTGGTATTTTCTTATGGCAACCCTAGCAAACTAATACAACATCTGAGGCATTTAAATCACCAAGTATTTTTAAGCCACAGATAAATGCCTACAAATGATAATTAAAAAAAAAAAAAAAACCACAGGAATCTTCCAAACAGTGTAACAGAAAAATAATAAACTGCTTCTATACACAATAGCAAATAGAATGACCATGTTTTAAGGACTACCTCATGGACTTCCCTAGTGGCACAGTAGTTAAGAATCCACCTGCCAGTGCAGGGGATATGGGTTCGAGCCATGGTCCAGGAAGATCCCACATGCCATGGAGCAACTAAGCCCCCAAGTCACAACTACTGAGCCCACGCACCACAACTACTGAAGCCTGTGTGCCCAGAGCCTGTGCTCCACAATGAGAAGCCACCACAATGAGAAGCCTGCGCGCTACAACGAAGAGTAGCCCCTGCTTGCCACAACTAGATAAAGCCTGTGCACAGCAACGAAGACCCAATGCAACCAAAAGTAAATAAATAAATTTATTTATTTAAAAAAAATGACTACATCATGGTTGAATTGATTGCTCCAAAACTGAGCCACATTCAGAGTTACCAACTTAATCACCATATATGTATTGGGACTCAGCCCAGAAAAGATACAGGGAAATCATACTTCCTCTGTGCACCACTACTACCTCTTATTGTCCTGATTGGACTTCCTGCTTCAAAGGAGACATTCAGGGCACCTGTTCTATTTCTACTTAGATTCCCAAACTAGAGGACATATAAAAACCCTCAAGCAATATTTTAAGAGTTGCTTTGCTAAAGTTACTGAATCCAAAATCTGACAAGGCCATGACCCTGTTTCAATTACATTCACTCTCCTTGAGTTTCTTTTGACCTTTTTGACAATTATAATTCATTTAGCATATATGCTGACTTTGGATAAAGTTGCTGGAGATATGCACCAATTTCAACCACATTCATTTCTAATCCATTATTTTTTTTCCCCATCGATCTATGAATAATTCAGAATAAATGAAATCCTCAAGGAATATATTTTGAGTATAACCCTACTTTTAAAAATTTGTACCTTGCTTCAATTTGTCCCCATAATTTCATGATATCAGGAAGCTAAATGCAAATGCATTTTGGCTCTTAATTTTCACTTTTTAAAATTATATGCATGGGATATTTCAACACATGAAAAAAATAATCCAATAGCTCGCATTCTTTCCTATCTTCTCATTCACATGTCATTCCAGTCACTTTATCAAAGATCCTACACCACACTGTGAACCAAGTGTCTGCTCACTCTCCCCCACCTTTCCTACTGCAGCCTCACCTCAGGTGGTCTCTCATCCCCTCCTGCATTTGTCCATGCTATAGCAGCTTCTCTGTGGTCACATAACTCCTAACCACCACCTCCACAGTGAGGTTTGGTTCACTTCACTACTGGTGGCCTTGTGAATTCTAGGATCACCATCCTCTCTGCAGTTACATTGGCCCCATGGAGAGGTGAGGTGGTAAGGCTGCTCTTCTGTTTACTGCCTTGTCTCTTAATTCCCTCCCCACTGTCCCCAAAACACCACTAACATAAGGCTGCAGAATGGGTACTATGCTTTTCTGAAAAATTGTGGGAAAGACAGAGTGTATTACAATATAGGAAAAAACATAGAACTGGATGCTATATGAACAGAAATAAAGGTCCCCTTGGACCAGCACCTTAGTTCCTAGACTTGCTTCCACTACCCTCCTTCATAGTTCACTTTTACCCTCCTTTTCCCTTCACAGTGTGGTGCTAACCCTACTTTAGAAATATTCTAGTCCCTAACACAGGAGTATCATACTACTCGTAAGCTCTGTGCCTTGTATCCCACCTCCACCTAGAGCAATTCATCTGAAGCTGAACGTTTCCCCAAATCTGCATTGTTATATCTAGGATAATAGTCCTTGGAAATCTTCAGCAGAATTTTGGGACTCAAAGCATACACCTTTTCTTGAAAACTTTGCTATTTTAGAGGACAGTTATGCCTCCTCACTCCTCCTGTGGGAATCTAGTAGAAAACACACATGCACACACATACACATTCATGTGCACACATAGGTGCACCACATGTGTGCAGAGAGGATATGCACACACGGTCACACACATGCATATATATTCACATACATGTGTATATGTACCGTACCTTTCCCAAAAAACAGAACAACCCATCTCTTATCAATATTCTTAAGTCAGGAACCTGTAGAACACTTAAGAAGATTTTATTTGTTTGTGTGTGTGTGTTTGGGATTTTTTAAAATTAATTAATTAATTAATTTTTGACTGTGTTGGGTCTTTGTTGTGCGCGGGCCTTCTCTAGTTGTGGTGAGTGAGGGCTACTCTTCATTGCAGTGTGCAGGCTTCTCATTGCAGTGGCTTATCTTGTTTCAGAGCATGGGCTCTAGGCGCACGGACTTCAGTAGTTGTGGCTTGTGGGCTCTAGAGCACAGGCTCAGTAGTTGTGGTGCACGGGCTTAGTTGCTCCGCAGCATGTGGGATCTTCCCGGACCAGGGCTCGAACCCGTGTCCCCCGCATTGGCAGGTGGATTCTTATCCACTGCGCCACCAGGGAAGCCCTGTGTGTATGTGTGTGTGTGTGTGTGTGTGTGTGTGTGTTTTTAAGAAGCTTTTAAATTTGGCTTTTCTTTACTTTTCACCAGATCAAATTCTCATACTGGGCTTTCTCCCTAATTAATCTCTGAAAGAGGAGGAAGAAGAGCAGAAAGCTTTTTAATTTCTCTATACAGATCAACCTGAGGCCAGGGGTAAGATTTACATTTTCATTTATGCCACCAACAGATAGAATTTTAAAATCCACTTTTTCTAAGAAGGACATCTATATAATTATGTGTATGTATATTACAATACACATATGGTAAAGTGAATACATCATAAGTGTATAGTTCACTAAATTTTTACATATCTAAACCCTGCTGTGGCCCCTATCCACATCAAAATATAGAATATTATCATCACCCAGAAGTTTTGCTTGTACTCTTCCCAGTCAACACCAGCAATTCCTTTGCTCCCCAGAGGTTTGACTTCTAAAAGTATGGATTAAATTTGCATCTTCTTGAACTTCATATAAAGGGAATCATATAGTATGTGCTTTTTGTGCCTGGCTTAATTTAATCAATAATTTTGTGATTCACTCATATTGTGGCTATATTAGTAGTTCATTCTTTTTTTATTGCTGTACAGTATTCTATTGTATGTATACACTACAATTTGTTCATCCATTCTCCTATTTATAGACTTTTAGGCAATTTACAATTTGGAGCTATTATAACTAAAGCTACTATGACATTCTTGTACACATTTTGTTGAACATACACACTAATTTCTATGCCCAGGTTTCAAATTTGGTTTAATCAATTTGCACTCTCACTAGCAATGTACAAAAGTCCAGCTGCTCTATATTCTTGCTAACACTCAATATTTTCAGTCTTTTTATCTTGAGTCCATTCTACCAAGACTTGTGATAAGTTTTAAGAAACTAAATATTGTTGTGATATTCTTAAAAACAACTTTTATTTTTATGGGTAAAAACCAAAAACACAATAATTTCTAAGGTCTTTCAGATTGTATCATGATATATTCTGCAGGGTCACTCAAGAAATTATATATAATTTTGCCTTATCAGGGATTAGATAAAATGATACTGGATCACAAATTTCAAGTAGATCAAAGTTTACCAGCATCAACTGGTCATGTGTCAAAAACATTCAGCCTGTACCAGAACATATATGAAGCACACTTACAGCAATAATCTGTGGTAGACTGAAATATTGGAAGATTGTGAGGAGTAACAAAGTTACTAAAGCCATAAAAGATTATCAATGGTAATCTATTATGACTAGGACTGGTAGGAGTGATGTTTTAGATTAATTACAAAAATGGCCATAATTATTTCCCTCTCTGTCCCTTTGCAATGAATCTTTGCAGCTCCTCCTTTTAAGAAGAGGAGTCAATTTTCCCTCTCCTTGAGTTTCGGCTGGTTTTATGACTTGCTTTGTTCAATAAAACCTGGTGAATTGATCCTGTGCCAATTCCAAGTCTAGGCCTCAAGAGGCCTTGTTGGCTTATACTGGCTCTTGTAGAACCCTGCACATCCACCATGTGAACAAGCCCAGGCTAGACCTATATGGTGCAGTGACAGATCACCTCAGGTAAGGCCATTCGAGATCCAGCCAGCCATCATCTGAAAGAAGAATTATTCAGTTGGGCCTAGCCCAAATTGTTTCTGCATAGAATAATGAGTTAAATAAATGGCTGTTGTTTTAAGCCTCTAAGTTTTGAGATGGTTTGTTAGGCAGCAAAACCTAACAAATACAAGAAGTATATCTCAAGTACTTGATGGAGAAGGAATTCTTAATTATTATTAGGAGAAATTCACATTTAAATTGCTTCTGAGTCCTGCCAACAGCTGCTGCTGATAGTGGTAGTCAACATCCACTGAATGGTATGTTAAGTACTTACATGTGATGTCTCATTTATTCTTACCACAAATCTACTAGGTACCTAATCAATTACAGTTGAGGAAATTGATGTTTGCCTCACATAGTTTACTCCAAAGCTGATACTCTCAACCACTGCATCACCAGCTAAGAGCGAGAAGCTTACACTGACCCAATACTACCTTTCTTGCTCATCTCAATTTACAGGTAGTAAATTGATAGCCAAGAAAAGTTATGATTTGCCCAAAGCAGTTCCTTCTAAATCCCAGTCTAATATAGTCTTTTGTTAAAATTCTTTGTAGTCTATAAATTATATTAATGCTTATCATAAAAAATTGTGTTATTTTGTAAAAGAAAATATGTAGGCTAAATACTCTAGAAAAATTCTCTTTCAACAACCTAGAAGGGATAATAAAATTTCTTCACTGTATGGAAACCTTATAAAATGTAATTTTAATAGTACAGTTTTGGAAGGAGTGCATTAGATGTACCTGGTTTATTCACATTGTATAAATAACATTTTAGGTACCAGGGAGAAAATGAGAAAATGGGACTGTATTTTTGTAAATATTTCTCGCAATTGTGTTGTAATTTTTTTTGGCTTTACAAAGTTATATTTTAGGTTTTTAATTTGGGGTCTGGGAGTGAGCAGAGAGAAGGCAGACACTAGATCTTTTTTCAGTTTTGGAAATCCTCTGGGATATCAAAAGAGGATCGAAATCTGCTTCGAGGGCCTCACAAACATGATTTGCTTTTTGAACTAATAAAACACCAAATTAATTTAGCTACGTGTAAATTTGCCAAGCAGAAGTTAGCACTTCATAATTTATCTCCATCTTGAGCTGACAGAACCCCTATTGGAAAGAGTTCCCTCAGGCTTATAAATCCAAAGCCATAAAATGCTTTTTAAAATAACACCAATGCTTCCCATCCCAAATTCTTTATTATCTCAAATCACTAACAAGATCATTTGAAAACCAGAATAAATTCTATTGACTGAATGCGCTCAGATGTTGTGACAAAAACAGAGGAAAGTAACCATTATTGAGTGCCTATGCAATAAAACTTTGTTTCATTTGGTTCTTGTGGCACTATGAGAGGTATTATTATACCCTTTTCAGGTACAGAAATCAAAGCTCAGAAAATTAAATAAGTCGCCCAATGCCATAATGCTGGTAATGAGAAGAACCCAGATTCAAATTCAGGTCTATCTAATTCTAGAGCCCATGTTCTTTCCGTCATGCTACATAACTTCATTAAATCTGCATTAAACAAACTAATTACTAAATGGATATCGATGTTACACAGTATTTCTCACTCATGTAAATCTGCAAAATAATGTCAACATGTGTTTTTAACTGGAAAATGAGCAGGGGGGCATACCTTTCTATAGAAAGTATTTTAATGTCAGTAACCTTTCTCCTTCACAGGCAATAATCCTTACAGCAAACTATTATATTAGTGAGATTGAAACTATTTTTTCCTCTAAAATAGTCTAGGAAAAATATCTATTTTTTATCTCAATTTTCTTGTCCTTCGTCATACATAGTAATAGTTTTGAGGGGTTCAATACCTTAGAACCTAGGAATTTAGATCATAAGAAAATGTACAGCAAAGTTTTTTCTATGCAGAAATTATAACTATCTGTATAAAAGAAGACATGATTTATCTGCCTCCCTGCAAAGAGGAAGTGGGAGGGCATGAAGAAATGACCTCAGGTGAGGTGGGATAGAACGATGAAGAGAAGTGTCTTTGCCTTTAGAGGCCCTGCATATTATGCAAACTTGTTTCTTCTTCCAAGTAGACACCTTCCATCCTTCAACAGCCACTTGTTAAGTATATCTAGGTACCAAGCACTGTTTGTGTTGGAAACAAAGATGAATAGAGTAAGTCTCTGTTCCCTAGGGAATCAAAATTTTAATGGTGAAGACAATCATGCAAACAAATAATTACAGCTCTGAGTTAGATGTTAGACATATGAACTAAGTATGGGAATTCTTTCCTTCAGCTGGGAGGTATCAGGAAAGGTATCCTCAAGGAAGTGGCATTCTCAGGAAATCTTAAAATATTAATTAAAATTTTCTAGGCATAGAAGGCATGGTAGGAAAGAGCCAGTCTGAGTTCAAAAGAGGGTGGCTAGAGGGGTCTAAAGGTAGGTGTTTACTGACCTTTACCCTCAAGAACAAAAGATGAAAAGTGGAGTCCAGTGAGGCTTTTCATAAATCAAAATTTAGTAAATCTGTCAGTTTTATTCAGTGTTTCTAAAATTTCTTCTTAATGCAGAGAAGCATGATAAGGATGGGGTTTGGGATGGGTTATAACCTAAAATAACTTTCAGGGAACACAATATATCTAAAGTGTCATAAATTTTATATTAGAGCTGGGGTCAGCAAACTATGGCCCATAGGCCAAATTCCGTACTCTGCCATCTATTTTTATAAATAAAATTTTATCAGAACACAGGTACACGATTCATTTACATATTGAGTAGATCTGCTTTTGTACTACAACTGCAGAATAACTAGTTGCAACAGAAATTGTCTGCCCACAAAAATCTAACATATTTACCATCTGAGCCTTTAAGAAACTTTGTACTAGAGCTATATATCAACATGAGTAAGTGTCAGAAAAATAATACTGAGTTTCAAAAGTAAGTTTCAATGTTATAAAGAATCATGTTATACAAAGCTTAAAAAGACCCCAAATTTACTATTGTTTAGAGATACATGTATTAAAAGTATAAAGACAGGCATGACAATAATAAATAAGACAATGTTTATCTCTTTGGAAAAGGGAAAGCGGAATGTAAACAG